>NC_044500.1:44637057-44734557 GCF_902362185.1 Chanos chanos
ATCTGATCAAATGCACCTCAGTTTAATATGCTGATTTAGCATCGTTGCGTTCGATACGGGTTTCACTGATTAACGCTGACTAAATGCGTTTGATTTTAATACCATTTAACCACAACAAGTAGATTACGCTGACTGACCTTGAATGACCTTGAATTTAAGACACGGCTACAATTGATACCGGTCTCGGCAAACGCTTGTTTATCTAATACGAGAGTAACGCTGCTTGCGCTGTTAGCGTACGGTATAAGATGAAACACCGGGGGAGTGGTTTCGGTGAGTTTTCTGAAGAGTGTTGGAAGATTGATGGGGAGAGAGACATAACTAATAGGATAAGAGGGTGAAAGTGGATGATAAAATTTGCCTGGGCACCTTGGCGCTGTCATTGGGAAAAGAATTTATCACACTGATGTGCTATTCACGCACAGGGAATTCTCATCTCAAATCACCATATCTATATTCAACAGTCATAAGTCCTTTTTTTTCCAAGTTTGAAACAAAATAATGGATTTTTTTTTTTTGTACGCTTGTTTGGTGGAGTTGGGCACAGACCTCCTGGCTTTGCTTTGACACAGAGGTAATTAAAAAGAAAAATGTGTGTATCAGACGTTTTGTGAACGTGTGTCCCAGGTTGTGTTCAGGCTGGATGAAATGCTGTCAGAGTGGTAGATTGCTATGTCAATAGATGGAGCCGGGCCAGAGAAACTTTCTGCACTTCTGAATATATTTGTAGAATATGCTGACTCTCTCTCTCTCTCTCTCTCTCTCTCTCTCTCTCTCTCTCTTCCTCTCTCTGTTTTCTCTCTCTCTCTCTTCCTCTCTCTCTCTCTTTCTCTTTCCCTCTCACTCTGCTTTCTCTCACTCTTTCTCCTTCTCTCCTTGTTTGTCTTTCTGCTGAACACCCACACATGAGCACACAAACACTCACACACACACACACACACACACACACACACGTACACAAACGCACATATTTGTCTGTGTACCATAATGAGGGACATTGGCGTCTTTTTTACCATAGCAGTCGATCACCACTACTTATAGCATTCCTCTAATAATGAAAGGAAATATCCCTACCAGCTCCTTTTCACACCCCTCCTCACACACACACACACACACACTTTCTCTGCTGTTATTGGTCTCTTCTGTTTTCATTCACCAAGGAACTTACTCTGATGATTCCAGGTGTCTTGCTGTTTTCGCTTCTGTTTTCTGTTTTGTTTTGTTTCGTTTAGTTTGGGTTTTTTGTTTGTTTGTTTGTTTTTAATTTACATAGTGAAGTCACTGTTGCGCTATCAGTCGGCCGCAGTTTGGTGGAAATCCAGTTAACACTAATAAGGATGGCAGACAGTCTCATTAATTTGGTATAGCACTATTAGCACAACCAGAGGGCGATAAATATTCCAGAGTATTGTTTTATGCAGATTTATGTTTGTGTGTGTGTGTCCATGTGTGTGCTGTGTTTGTGTGTGTGTGTGTGCGTGCGTGCATGTGTGTGTGTATTTGACGCGCACACCTGTCCGGGAGCAGACTCTAATCATGGGGGGGGGGGGGGGGGAGAGACTGAGCCCCTTTTGTTCTAGATTAATTGCCTTAATTGTGTGAGCTTTCCTCTGTGGCTTCAGAGAGGAGGGATCACATGTCTTATGAAGGGTAATCCATCTTCATAGCAGCGGTGTTTTTTTTTTCTTCCTCTGCTGAAGAGCAGAGAGCAGAGAGAGAGAGAGAGAGAGAGAAGGAGAGAGAGTGAGAGAGAGAGAGAGAGAGGAAGAGAGTGAGGAGGGGTGGGCTGTCTTATCTCCTCCAGACAAGACTGCAGGGACGTGGTTTCGATGACATCAGCTGGAAGCTGGCAGCCCTGGAGCCTGAGCAGGTCCTGCTGATGAGTGTGTAAGTGGGCCGCGTCAGCCTAAAAACATGCCATTTCAATATGTCACAACCAGAGAGAGATATACACACACAGACAGAGAGGGAGAGCGTGGGGGGGGGATAGAGGGAGAGAGAGGGAGAAGCAGACAGAGGAAGGAAGGAAGAAAGAAAGAAAGAAAGAAAGAAAGAAAGAAAGAAAGAAAGAAAGAAAGAAAGAAAGAGAGCGGACAGAGAGAGAAGCAGAGTGCTGGGTCTTTCAGTCAGCTGACAGCGTAGGATTGACCTTTGGTGGCACTGATATTTCGGATCACAGTCAGTGAATGACAGAGGGTCTTACAGAGGTCCGTCGACTGGACTGTGTGTCCGTGTACGGTACAAACTCACTGTCATTCATAGTTTTTTTTTGTTGTTGTTCCCTTTCCCTCAAGTTTTAAATGCTTTTTGATGTGTCAGCTGCCACTCTGCACTGCAAACTAACGGAATTTCTACCTCATAAGTTTATGCATGATGTACCACAGTAGATAGTGTAAGTTGCATGAGAGGAAGATACACAAGCCAAATCTATGCATTTATGTGTATGCATGCATGTGTGTGTGTGTGTATCTATCTATCTATCTATCTATCTATCTATCTATCTATCTATCTATCTATCTATCTATCTATCTATCTATCTATCTATCTGTCGATCTGTCTGTCTGTCTGTCTGTCTGTCCGTCTGTCTATCTGTCTGTCTGTCTATCTGCTGTTTTAGTACAGCTTTTTAATCATTTTGTCTCATTCTAAGAAAACTGCACAATGTTGGAAACTATAAAAGTATATTATATGCCATAAATACATAAACAAACAAACAAACAGATGAATAAATGAGGACATCCTAAGACAAGCAGAGAGAGGCTGTTATTGCTTGCCGTAAGTGAAGTACTGCTGAAATAGCGTTTCCATCTGAGCCCATGCTATGAGACTCTGACGCTGGTACTGCTAGTCTTTCGAGAATATCTCACCTTGAGATATTAGCTAGCTTTTCCCACAGACTAACATGACAATATATTGTCCTCTCTAAGAGGGGCGATATGCAAAGGTTTCAAGTGTTTGAATACACAGTAGCTCATTAATTTGTCTCCCGTGAATTTCAGAGCCGTAATTAGATATTGCCGTCTACGAGAAAACATCACCCTGAGAGATTATGTATTGCGTGTTGATTCCTGGATGAGATGCGTGGAGTTAGAAATGTAAACATTATCTCGGCACTAGCTTGGAAGTTGGTTACGATTGGAAGTCAGGCATCGGGGGAACCAAAGCAGGGTCATTTACAAAGACCAGTCTAATTGTAATTTGGCTTGATTTTTGAATTCTTATGTATAATATTGACCTTTCACAGAAAGTTGGTGCCTGGCTTTTGAAGTAGATGAAAGGTTGGCTGTAATGTATTATAGAATGATTTTTGGAGCATTTTTCTCCATTTCCCTTTGATCTGGGGAAAAATGGCTGGTTTGAGGCGGAACTGCTGGTGAATAAGTAGACTGCAATGTCACTCCTATATAGGGGAGGATGCTAATTGGAAAGCAGGGTATTAAACATGTCCCTCTCCTTCATACACACACACACACACACACTCTGTCTCTCTCTCTCTCTCTCTTTCTCTCTCTCTCTCTCTCTTTCTCTCACACACACACTCGCACACATGCACTCTCACACCTTCAGATACATAAAAACACATTTACTCACACTCACCTATTCCCAGGTGTCGTTTCAAGTAAACTGAGCTGAACTGTTGTCACATACACACATACACACCTACACCCACACAAACACAGTCATGTACACACACATACACACAAACAGCAGCACAGACACATGGTCACATACAACACACATACACACATAAACACAAACACACAGTCATGGTTAGAAAGCTTTTCATATGAACAGAGTAACCCATAATCATATCAGCTTTCTTCACACACACACACACACACACACACACATACATGCATACACACACACACACACACACACACACATACATGTACACACACATACACACACACATACTCACTCTCATTCTCTCACTCTCTCTCTCTCTCTCTCTCTCTCTCTCTCCCTCTCTCTCTCTCTCTCTCTCTCTTTCTCTCCCTTTCTCTCACTAAAACAAATGCACAAACTCTCTCCCTCCCTCTGTCCTTCTTTCTGTCTCTCTCACTCTCTTACACAAGAACGCACACACACACTGTGTCTAATAGGTGTCTGTTAGTGTTAATATTAGTTGGGATGTGCTGTGATAGGCCCGGCCCAGATGGTGCTGAAGTAGAGGGCTGACCCACTGGTCTTGTCCCAGAGAAGCCAGGCTTGATGGGGTCTCTCCCAGAACAGAAGTGATTGCTGTCAGAACAAATTGTGTTTAAAAGCCAGTGAAGGACTCAGCCTAGGTGAATTTTGGATTTAGCTAGCATCAGCTTTTAGGTGATGTCACTGTCGTTGCGGCATTATGGGAGTGATTCAGTGCACTATGTTCCATTCAGGCATCGTCCAATCAAAATGCTTACACAAAACTCAACTTGAACCAGATTTTAGTCAGGGATGCTTTAGCTCCGTTGGCTGTGAGCTCCAGCATCTTTAAGCCTTAAAATGATTTAGAGCCACAATATAGAACAAAACATGATGTTCCTGAGGAGACAGATGTTTTGATAAAGAGTATGATTTGATTTATAATATTCCAACTGAAGCCCAATATGCTCACTTAGAAGCAACATGCTGGTGGCATATTTGAAAAGGGAAAAAAATATATATATAAATGAATAAATAAGTACAACAAAACGTTGTCATGTTTAAATGTCACATTTGATATTTTCTCATCAAATCGCTAATTTTCTCATTTTGTTTTAATTGAACATCTGCCCACGGGGTAGGGTCTGGCTCAGTTGTGTATGTGTGTGTGTGTGTGTGTGTGTGTGTGTGTGTGTGTAGAGACAAAGTGTCAGAGTGTCAGGGAGAAGGAAAAAAAAAACAAACGCTCTCCTCATTGCCTCACCTTGAGGGGTGAGTCCTTCCATCCAAACGTTTACGCACGTTGCCAGCTGAGGCAGTTTGGTGTATTTAAGTCTTAACTCGTCCTGCGGAGATGGAGATTTGGGACGATTCATTTCAGGAATGTCACAGGAAGGAGAACAGCCTTCCCAGCCGTGGATCTTCACTCCTCAGTCTTCAGTAGGTTACAGACTTGCAGTCTGCAGTGAAGAAATGTATCATTCATAGCTCAGTGAGATGTTATTTAAATATGCTCCCCCAAAAAATCCATACACAGTCTGTTTAGTGTAAGATAAATGAAACTCGGTGCCATCGTTATAATGTGATATGGCATGATTTTATAAACAATCCATATGTATGGATTAGTTTTGTATCCTGTTAGCCAATTAAGACGGTAGACACTGCATTGATTACCATTAATGCTATGTTTACTGACTTTTACATAACTGACGCAAACATTAATTAAAAACCATTGAATAAAACAACCACGGTCAGGCTATTGCTGTATATTTTCTTTTCTTTGTTTTTTTTTTTTTGTTTTGTTTTGTTTTTTTGTTTTTTTCTTTCTGGTTTTCTGCCATTGGCTTTGATGTCTTGGCATAAACAGCAATCTTTTTTAATGTCACGGTACGTCTGACTTTGAGAGAGGTTTATAAATCAATATATATTCAAAGCTATTTTGGATGCTTTCGAAAATGAATGAAGCTGAAGACATTGGCGTGAAAGCGTTTGTAACGATGTTGGCAGAGATTAGGTCAAACTGCTTTGTACTAGTCTGTGTGTCATGTAGAGCTTGGTACGACTGGTTTTATCGTGGTGGGGCGGGAGGGGGGCCGGGGGGGGGGGGGTGTTGGAGGGGTTGGGGGGGGGGGGGGGGGTAGTGACTACTGCTGATATCATTTTTCAAAGCCAGATTCCGCCAGCACAGCACAAGCAATCTATCTTTTCTCCTCCGACAATTTGTGTGTGTGTGTGCGCAGAGCACATGAGTTCTTTTTTTTCTTTTCTTTTCTTTTTTTTTTTATTCCCGTGCGGATTCCTCTGAGTATAAGGAGGAAAGGAGGAGATGAGTATCAGTGGGAAGAGGTAAAAACCCTGTGAGCAATTTGTGATTAAAGGCCTCCCGTCTCCTTACATCCATAAGACCCCTGTATCCGGCCCTCCTGATAAACATTTCTCCTTTCATTCTCTCTCTCTCTCTCTCTCTCTCTCTCTCCCTCTATCTCTTTCTGTCTCTATCTCTTTCGTTCTCTCTTTATTTCTTTCTTTCCATCTCTCTCTCTCTCTCTCTCTCGTCTTTAATTACAAGTAAAATAACACTTGACACTGGAGGAGAGAGTGAAGAAGAACCAGAACGGAAGCGGGGACTTGTTCGACATGCCTGTGATGTATATTGTGTTCAGTGGCTCTGCTCCGGATAAGACTACGTCCCGCCCCCAAACCTATTTCTCATCACGTCACTGTTCATTTGAATAACACTAAAACAACAGATGGATCAAATGAAAATGGCAGCCGCCATTTATTATTACGTAACGTGAATTATTTTCAACTCGACCGAAAGGGTCCTCTTCAGCTGTGGCTGTCTTCGTTCTCTTCACCCTTAGGTAAGCTCTGTCTTTGCATGCAAAACTTATTATTCTCAGTCCAAATATTAGAAATGATGGCAGGGACAGTGTGAATCAACTGCATACAATATTAAATCAGTTGTATGAATTATAGAGTAGGATGGTATGCGTTAAGAAAGAGATGAACTCACATTGAGTGGCAGGTTAGTAGAAGTATGTGGTGTGCTTTTTCTCACAGAGAGAGAATATATATATATATATATATATCCTAAAATGTGCCTTCTCGCCCCACTGATTTTTCTGGCATACTTTTGCCTTGACACTGCAGCATAAATGAATGTTTGGTACCAGAGTGTATTTGTTTTACAAAAGAGAGATTAATACTTCTCTTTCAGGCTATCACGCCTGTCTCCAGGGCTTGGCGCTTTTTTTTTTTTTCTTTTTCTTTTTTATTAGTCTCCGTATCTCCATGGAAACGCTTAATGCTACAAACTTCCCTGGAGACAAGGGGTCAACTCGGAAAGCATACAACGGAAATGTCATTTCAGCTACAGCCTCCAACTCTGTCTCTCTGCGCCTATTTAATGTGTCCTGAGAGGAGAAAACACACACACACACACACACACACACTCACACACTGACACATACATACTGTATACCCACCCATGCTCACACTCCAAACACACCCATTCTATCACATACATATACCCAGATGCTCTCTCTCACACACACACACACACGCGCGCACACACACACATGCACACAAACCCTCATCAACACCCTCTCACACATACACAAAATCCTCACTTCACACCCCCCCCCCTCTCCTCTCTCCCTCTTTCTCTCTGTCACAACACACACACACACTCACACATAGGCTGTGGATCTGTGCTAGTTCAATCCTGCAGTGACTGCTGTTCCCAGAGAGATCCACCCACACTGTATGAATCCCACCTCTGGCTGTCAGTCAGCTCTATCATTCCCATTATGCCTTGTCCCTGAGCAGCCAGCATCACAGTCACATTACTGAAATCAGCAGTGCCGTCTGTCTGACAACACCAAATTATTCTCACAACAAACACTTGCCAACAGGGCATCACATGCAGACAAATGTTGTTGGGGTTTTTTTTTCTGTTTTTTGTTTTTTGTTTTTTTCTCAGTGGTGTTTCACTGATTTCACACCTGCAAATGCGACAGTCAATGTTCATTTATATGTTTTACTTTTTTTACTTACCGGCATCACACACATTAATGAGCATAAGTTTACAGTACAACTGATCCTTTTGTCATTAAACTCAAGGCTAATTAATGGTTTTAACCCATAAAACACCAAAGTAATGTGAAATTCAACTTGCACTAAATGTCATCAATCAGTCATCCATGTAAAGTGCCTTTGATTTTTTGGGGACAGGAGTAATGAACGTTGTGTGTTAAAGAGTACAAAGTCAGGGCCATATACACTGAAAATCAATACCAATTACCCAAGCATCAGTGTGCTGTCAAAGAGAAATGTTCACTTTTTTGTCCTCTTTTCTTCTTTCTTCAAACGTCATCCAAAGAGCTCCCTGTTGTTCTGTTTTGTTTGGAGCAAAAGTATTGGCACACATGTTTTTGTCAGCTTATTTTGAGACTGACAAGGCAAAAGGTGGGAGACGCATTCGTCAAATGACAATGAACGTAAATCAGTGTAATCTGGACAGGTGCTGCTTTGCGTTCACCCTGTCTCATTCTTCAGGAGATGCCTTTTGCTTTTGGTCAGTTTTAGAAACACAGTAACCCAAAAAAAGGAGAATGCAATTGGGAAATTTTTCCCAGGAAATAACCGTAGCGTTGCACTGCAGCAATGCTAATGGTTGCATTGATTTCAGTGAAACGGAACATTCCGTTGGCTTCCGTAAGGTTCCCTGGGTTTTCTTTATTATGACATCAGTGTCTTGTCCTTCGTTTACTCCTCGTAGGCTTCAGTCTGATAACCAGACCGACAAGGTCATGGTGTTCGGGCATAGCACTCTGCAGCACAAGACCTTTTACCGAGACAAACTCGCAATTTATCTTGCAGTGACTGGACCTTCTTTCTGCTCTCTGCAGGGCTTAAAAGGCAATGCGGAGCATAGATCAACGCTCGGCGTTCGGCGAGAGGAGGGGAAAGTTGACCTCACGTCCCTGTTCAGAGGAGATTGTGACCTACCCATAGTCTCTCGATAGACATTATGTCGCAAATATTTTCCTACTCTTTCTCATGGCTCGTGCGTGCGCTCGGGAAAACATTTTGATACAATCGTGATTAGAAACACCACCTGGAGGGAGGTCACCAACGGTCAACCTTTACTGGTGAAAGTCAGATATTCGAGCACATCGAGAGGCTTATCTAAACAGCCTTGTGGTAACTTACGCTGACAACACCCAAACGCTGCTCCTCAACGCTAGGTTTTTTTTTTTCCACCGGCCAAACGTACAGACATGGAGCTAGCCAATATAAAACTGTTTAAGGTGTCAAGCAGAACACCCCCCCCCCCCCCCCCCCCCAAAAAAAAGTAGCAGCTCAGTAACGTGCCGCACGTGTGTGTGTGTTGAAGCGCAGAGGGAATTGAACGCAGCGTGGCCAAGGTTAATTATTTAGTGAAAGCCGCATTGGCTGAAGATGGCCCTCGCCCAAAAGAGTCTTGGCCGAGTAATCTCGCCGATCGAATCTTAACCCCGCTATTCACCATTCTGTTTTATTTACCCTCGTTAATGAAGAGCACACAGAAAGCCTTCAGCTGTGTCGCTGCGCCTCCAGTCGAGCGTGAGACGAAGAAGGAACGCGTCTGTTTACAGATAGCGAACTCAATGATGTTTCCTTAGAACTGGATGGCGCATTTCGCCAGCGAAGTGAAGAGATTTGAACGTTTGAACGACTCAGGCTGTGATTTACAGCTGCATATAAATGAACCCTGTTTTCAGTTGGAACCTTAACAGAAACGGCAAGAACGACAGACCTTTAGAAGAGAAGAGTTCATTTGACAGCGAGAGAGAAAATCTCAAATACAAAAGCTTCTCAGATACGGTTACGTATGATGTAGATCAGTTTTTTCCCAGCCTGCAGATCTTAGGCGTCTGCCTGCCCTAACACACCTGCTTCTACTTATCAAGACCTTTGATAATTAGCGGATGATCTGTATCAGGTGTGTTAGAGCGTGGAGCAGTTCGAAAGGTCTAAAGCAGGGGTCTCAAACTCCGGTCCTGGAGGGCCGGTGTCCTGCTGATTTTTTGTTTTCACCTCTTAGATACCTGTTGATTTTCACCTTGAAAACAGGTGTGGACACTCTTCAGCCAATCAGAGATTCAATTTAGTTGGTCTACAAGAAAAAAAGCAGGACCCCGGCCCTCCAGGACTGGAGTTTGAGACCCCTGGTCTAAAGTCTGCTAAGATTAGATAACACGTTTATGACAAATCAATTGGAAATTAATACGTGTATTAATCTCTTCCCTCCCACACGTCATATAACAAACATCTCATAATGATAACGAGTAACAACAGTGCGTCTGCCTTTAAAATGCCTCATTCTCTTTGAAAATGTTCCTCCCCATGAGAGAACCACTCTTTCTCCTAAAATTAAAGAGAAAGAGAGAAATCAATAAACAATTCTTTCAGGCACTAAGCAATTAATTATTGAGCAGACCATGTGAAATTCAAACAGAAATAAATAAATAAATAAATAAATAAATAAATAAATAAATAAAAAGAGGTGTCCAACCCAGACCAAGTTTCAGACCCGGAGAGTGCGGTTGTCCATTTTGAGGAGAAGTCATACAAGCTAACTAGAGAGGCTTTTTATGCCAGACTTTGCAATTTACGCTTCACAGTAGGAGCAATAGCTGTTTGAAGCACGTCGCTTGTTTATGAGTCTTTCATCTTTAGGAAGAAAATAAAGCTGCTGCTAGCTGAGGCTTGATTTGCCTCCATAAACACTCCACTTTTGGTGCAGCACTTGACTGCATTTTGGGGGGGGTGGGGGTGGGTGGTGGGGGGGGCGCAGAGTGGAGGCCTAACGCTCTTCTTCCCTTCATATGCGTTGCATGTCACTGTTTATGCATGTGTGTGTGTGTGTGTGTGTGTGAGACAGTTTGTGTTTGTTTCTAGAAGATGAACTGCTGCTCTTGTGTGCGTCTGTGTATGAGCTGTATTCCTGCTCTCAGAGCTTGTGCTTGTGCGTGTGTGAGAGAGAGAGAGAGAGAGAGTGAGTATGTAAGAGGTGAATTGCTGCTCTCATTAGTGTATATATGTCTAAGTGTGTGTGTGTCTGTGTCTGAGAGAGCGAGAGAGAGAGAGAGGGAGAGAGGGGGGGTGAGTGGAGTGGTACTCCAGTTCATCTCTTGGGTGAATTATTGATACATCCTCCTCCACTTCGTCTGCTAAAGGGCCTGGATGGGAATATGCTGCTACTCTGTGTGTGTGTGTGTGTGTGTGTGTGTGGAGTATATCAGACAGATGTGCTCTCACAACTTAGACAGAGGGAACTGAGGGTCCGCTCGTGCTCAGTGAGGACTCATCCAACACGGATGTTAAATTTGGTTCTAAATGTCTGACTGTACTTAAGGCTGAATGGAGAGCCAAACCACACTCTTCATTCTGAATCACAGTCCCCCTCTTTCTTCTCTGACCAACAATGGATATAACCTAAATATGCCAAAGCATTCCTCGCTACCAAGAGGGACTAATATGTTCTCTCTCTCTGTGTGTGTGTGTGTGTGTGTGTGTGTGTGTGTGTAAGTGTGTGTGTTTGTCAGTCTGTGTGTTTGTGACTTGTGTTTTTGTTTTTTGTTTCTTTTTTTTCTTATTTTGAAGCGGTGAGACACTTTGCATAACAGTGCGAGAGAGGCCCAGTGGAACAGACTATCTGTGGCCGCAGTTGGAGGCCTCAGACTGCACAAATGCCTGTATTTCATAACTACTAAACCATGACCCTCTGCAGCTTTCTAGGACTGCTGCGTGAAACCAGGTCACTCCCTGCTCTGGATGAAACTATACACTTGCCCCATTCGTCTGTAATCTGCACCGATGGAGAATTCCTCTCTCACCTAGAAAGAAATAAGGTTCATCAGCTGATTTGCTTGTTGCAGGAAGATGCATTGACACCTGGAATCATTCATTTTGTTTCTAGCAAGGAAAATGCTCCCCAAGGCGTAGGTTAAGTTTTAAATCAAATAACATGATGGTTTAGTGTCATTTTTCTCATTTCATGACAAATTCAAGGCTCAGAAGTCATATCCCTGCTGCTAGCGCAAATCCAATGCGGTCTCCTGTCAGCTGCAGGAAAATCTTCATTTTTTTTTTTTTTTTAATACATACTCAGGTTGATACTTTAGCTTTTCAAAATGTTTCTGACTCTGCCTAAAGTATTCGGAGGTGCGGAGGTGCTTCGTTTTTCTGCTGAGGTGCTGTGTATTCCAGCCACCTTTAAAAGTCGAAGCAGGGAAAGCAGATAGCAGACGTTAAATGATGTTTATATAAGCTAAATGAAGCATTTCACCAAATTTGTTCCATGGTGTAAGAAATGGGTTTGCACGTTAAGAAGTATTTTTTTTAAGCGTTTGTTTTACATCCAGAATCCAGAATTAAGGGTAGAAGTTTGTATTCTATCCAGTAAACACTGGTGTAATCTTGTAAGTCTTGTTAATTGCATCACGTTAACGATGAGCATGTTTGCAAATTGCTTTAGCTGAATTCTCATACATTTATGAATTCGTTGTCACCGAAAATGATTTATTCATGCCTTTTTTTTATCATTATTATTATTTTTATTTTTTGTCATCACAAATGAAGTTTGCCGCAGACCAGGAGTCACTGGCGCCTTCCAAATTGGTGACATCTCAAAATCAACACAACGTTACCGTCTCGCTCTCGTACACAAATTAGCTGCCACAAGGGCGCGGCGCGCGCGGAGGGTTTGCATTGCAAAACTTGTTAATGGTACACAGTTCCCAAAGTGCTTCTACGTCTACCCCCTTTTTTTCCCCCTTTTTTTTATCTTTTACAACAGAGCTTTGGGAAGGGCAGTTGGGGGGGGGGGTGGCTTTTTCATATTTACAGTTTGCCAATTCAGCAGAGCGTTTCGGATAATTAGACTTTCCTATGGATTAATGAGACAGTACTCCTCTCTCCCCCCACCTCCCCACGACTCCCCCCCCCCCCCCCCCCCCCCCCCCCCGCCCTCTCCACAGTCCACTGTTTTTCAAGGTCACAATTTCCATGTCTCGCTCTTTAGTTTAGGAGGTGTACTGTGCGACTAAGGAGCACTGACCTTTAGCAAGGACCAGGGACTGGAATGTAAAGGTCGTAGCACCGAAGTGGCTCCGTTCCATTCCATGTCCTAAGGTCTTTCCGAGGGCTTTAGACTATGCATGTTAAAAAGCTAATCTGCAGATTTGGACCAGAGCAACACTGCTCCAGGGACAGAGGCCAGCTAGAATCTATTAAAAGCTCATTTGAATGTTTCATGTTCCACCGAAGTTGTGTTTCGGGTATATTTAATAAAGAGGCTTTTTTTTTATCTTTTTTTTTTTTTTTTTTGCTCGTTCTGTGAGCCATTACGTTGAAACTTTTTGTGAAAACTACAGGAATGAATTAAAACAGAGAGCGATACTGGACTAATTTTTTTCGTCAGATGCATAAACCATGTTGAGTTAAAACTTTACAGACCACCTGTTATGTCGCATGAAGCAAACAAAACTATCTCTTCTTATTGAGCAGAACATCCATAAATAAGACATAAAGTGTCTTTTTCCACGGAAAGAAAGCAAAATTTTGGAGCCACCCTCAAGGTTTCGATATTGACTCTTCTCCTTTCTAAAAAAAAAAACCCTAAAAAATTAGACAAAATTGATTTGAAAACCTTAGTATTTTACCATGTCTAGCTCATGCAAGGGTGGGGTTCATTCTAGATGGGATTGCAAAGACATGACTCCTCTGCCTCTTAATCTAAATCCATCTAAAATTCCATCTGAACCGGTCGCTATCAGTCGTCGTCTGAGATGGATTTAAACAACACGATAAAGAAAACAATCAGTTATATGTTTTGCGTGTAAAGGGTAACGTTACCTTAAATCCAAACACCTGGATAACTTTGAGTTTATTTGCGTGATGTCTGTGTTGCAGAATCACCGTTTTGCCCAGCGGAAGCCTGAGGATATCCAACGTCTCCAAATCCGATGCAGGAGTGTACAGCTGCGTTGCCAGGAACCCGTTTGGAATGGCTAGCAGTGCTGGGAGTTTACTGGTAAAAGGTATTTCAGTTTCTCCTATAAACATTCTCAGAGTGATGCTCAACTGGTTCTCACTTAGAGAGAGAGAAACAAAGAAGAGAGAGAGGTGGAGAGAGAGATAGATAGAGGGAGAGAGAGAGAGAGAGAGAGAGGTGGAGAGAGAGAGAGAGAGAGAGAGAGACAGAGGAATGGCTTGTCAGTGCTGAGATAAGATGCTGCATCTGTATCCTCAGAGCTATTATTCAGATATTGGTCAAAAGGGAGGATTTGAGAGTTCATTATTACTCTCTCTCTCTGCTTTCCCTTTCTCTCTCCCTAAATCTGTCTCTCTCTCTCTCTCTCTCTCTCTCACTCTGTCTCTCTTTCTCTCTCTCTCTCTCTTCCCCCTCTCTCCATCTCTTTTTTTATTCAAATAACCCAGCAAAATGGCAGAAAACGCTCTCACTGGGGCCTTTTGTGAGACAACAGATAATGTTGCGTTACATCAGCTCAATAGCTTCTTAATATGGGCAACATCTGCTCACACTCAACACATCTCAACTCAAATTCAGCAAAGACAAATTATTCATCTTTTTATTCTTTCGTCATTTAATGAGATCTAAGGGGGGGGGGGGGGGGGGGGGGGGTGGCAGGGTGCGGGAGAGAAAAGAGAGGATATTGTGGAACCCTCGGTGGGTGATATCTACGGGGACCTCAGATGGCATTGCTGCTGCAGTGTGAATGATTAGAGCAGATTAAAAATGGATGAGGTATAGGCGTACTGGGTTTGTGTGTTAGGGAGTTTCATTCGGCATGCAACACTTCCTCTCTGTCACCTTATCGGGCAACCACTCTTTTATCATGCTTTTTTTCTGACTCTTATCCGACGCTTGGTTACCCAGCGACAGCCTGCACTTCACTCCTCGCTGTCCTTGTCAGGACCAGCAGGGCTTGGGGTCGTTTTGGGTTTGTTTGGTTTTTTTTTCCATTTCTTATGGTAGTGTTTTATTGTAGGTCCACACACACCGTGCGGGGATGTTTGACAGTTTCCCTATGTGATCATTTTCCAGTAAATTCAGTAGCGGCGTGAAACCATTCTGAGGGTCATGTAACGAGGCCATTGTGTAAAGAGCATCAGTCGTTTTACATCTGATTTTTCCTTCTATAAGCTGTAATTATTTTTTTTTTTGTTATAAGCTGTAATTTTTTTTTTTGTTATAAGTGATTTTCTATGATGAGTGACTGGCCATGATATGATACGGCCAGTTCTTCACTGAGATCAACTACCAGAAATATTATTCCAGTTGTCATAATGCAACGCGTTGTGATGTAGATGGCATCGGACAGGTTTCTACAGTATTATTGTAAAGCTGATGGCAAAGCAGAAGTGCATAACAAGCTTATGCCAGATCTGCACCATGTTGTCATTTATTAAAACACTTTTCACTAGACTATTCTTCTGATGGATTGAAAGCATTCCATCAGATGTCAAATCCTTCATGTTTTTTTTTTTTTGACAATCAAGTCAGGTTCGCAACGTTTTGTATGACAAACTCCAAAATCAATACAGGTGTGAACATTTTATTGACATGTGATCCTACTGATCAGCTGAATATGATGGAGAATGTCGATTATAGCGGCGTGCCACTGACAGTGATCTGTCGGTGTACGTCGCAAAGACGTCAGGAAGTCCGACAGAGCTACAGGTGCCCTGTCAACACTCACATCCCTATTTAACCAGTGATCTCCAGGTTAAACAATGAAACCTTATTTATATTCATAACAAATATGTATTTTTGGGTGTGTGTGTTATAAAGCTTTATTGGAGGTTTTGTGGAATAACAGTCGACAAATCTCTCCTAGCAGGGTGCTGCGTCGTGTTAAATCCTTTTAATTTTCTTCTTTCCATGAGTCGGCATTTGCTAAAGCCTCTCCAAGTGCAGAATCAATTGTATGCGTGCTCTATTACAATCTCCTCTCATTCCAGTCAGCTTTTCGGGAACTGCAAAGTGGTTGCTGTGGAAACCGTTTTGATTGCCTCACTTTGATATGTTTCCATACAATAGCTGTGAATTTTAGGGATTTGGTTTTGTGTTTTATCTCTAATATTGTTATGTTTAAGCACAGCTGTGCTCATCTGTTTAGATGGAAACTAGAGGAATGTGTATTGTCAATCCGGTATAAAATATTTACAGAATTCTTGAGAAGAAATTTGATTCATTCTGATGTATGTTAATGCTGATGGTTTGTATTCGGAGGTGTTACCGGGGCATCACCATCAATCTCTGTTCTCACATTCTTATTAATAATACACGGCTCATTTCATTCATTATGAATTGGATGTAGAAAAAGGAGTTTTGGGATGTGCCTTCACATGCTGAGTTCTCACCCCTAAAGCTGTCACCACGTGTATGCTGTACACAATCTCTCCCTCACTGTCATCTGTCTGCCGCGGCCGTAGACCTGGCACAAAATAGATAGACAGACAGATGGACAGGCACAGTGAAAGCTAGACAGACAGACGGGCAGACAGACAGGCAGGCAGACAGACGGATAGATAGATAGATAGATAGATAGATAGATAGATAGATAGATAGATAGATAGATAGATAGATAGATAGATAGATGGCAGACAGGCAGGCACAGTGGGAGCTAGGCAGACAGACAGGCAGACAGACAGACAGATAGATAGATAGATAGATAGATAGATAGATAGATAGATAGATAGATAGATAGATGGCAGACAGGCAGGCACAGTGGGAGCTAGACAGACAGACAGACAGACAGACTCACGTATGATTGTCTAACACGGGTTATAGAAGAAGAGTCAGCTTCTTCTTTTGCCGCCTCTGTCCAGAGCAGTGCAGGAAAAGCATGGCAACAGCAGGCGTTTGCTTTAAAAGCGTGCTCTTACATTGACATTTAAATGAGATTCACTGTGAGAGAGGGTGCCATTTCCTCTTTGGAAACATGAGGAACGGAGACAGTGCGGGGCTTTAGCGTACCACTTCAGCCTTAAAGCAGGGGAGAACAATTCTACAAATGTCCACTTATTCAGCAGAATCTACCGCCATCAAAAACCGTTACACCCCGAAGGATTTAAATCAACGCCTATCTCAATTTTTACCCCCCTCGTCTCACACCTTTTGCCCTCAACAACACTGTCATCCGCGCGCTCGTTCTCATTGTGTCGGTCATTAATGAAGATGCTTCGAGGGACGCGTGCTAACCTTGGGCTAAAGGCGATGTTTATCGTAAAAGCCATCACTCAGGGTCTTTTTAATCCTCCAGTTAATGTTTTATAGAGGGAGTAAAGAGAGAGAGAGAGAGAGAGAGAGAGAGAGAGAGAGAACGCAACTGAGGGTTTCTTTGACATCTTCCCCTTTCTGTCTCACTCTCTGCTTGGTATTACAGAGCCTTACGCGTTGTCTCTTTGGCTGATGTTCAGATGTTCTCCTGTGTGATGTAGTTCTTAACTGTCACAATCAATAATGCATTCTGAATAGGATGGGTTAATTTACATTCACAATTTCATTTAGGATGAGGAGTCCTGTTTGTATGAATGCTCGATGCGCAAGGCCCTTCACTTAGACCCTCATGGGAGCTGACAGCAGTTTATTCAAATTGACTGTGGTGATATGAGCGTTGAAAAATACCTGTCATAGTACATTCATTCTTACTAAATGTGTGTAAACCACCTATTACAAAAACACCAGCTGAACCGCTGCACCAGACGAAGGACGCTGGCGTCCTAATTACACAGACACTGAGAGCTTATTAACCAGATTAATTAGTCTTGATTAGAAATCCGCTCTTTTGGACAAGAGATTAGCTCAAGATCAGATCAGGAATTTGATGCTATTGTCCCCTCGTATTAAACCCAGACGATGATGTAAGCTCGGGCTGGAACTGAGCATGCCCAGATGTTTTTATCTCTGACTCCTCCCATCACCTCTCAGGTTGATGATGCCGTCTCTCGGGAGACGAAACCGAGACCGTTGTCTAATCAAATTGGCATAAAATTACCATAGTGACAAACAGATATTTAACATGCAGCTATTGCATCATAATTAGTGCCAGTACTCTTTAATCACCACATGGAACAAAGACAAAGTATTCAAACGATTTTGCCACAGGTAACTTGTTTTAAACAATGCAAACAAATGAAAAATCCTTTTTTTTTTCTTTCTTTCTTTCTTTTTTCTTTTCTTTTTTTTTTTTTATTGAGTTGCGGCCGCCTTGACTGCTTTGCTTGAATCTCGATGCAGATTTCAGTCTGGTCTCGCGTAAAATTATGCTTAATACTGACATCTCCCAAATAATCTCTGTCATATCTTTAAGTATCCGGAGGGGTTGTTTTTTTTTTTTTTTTTTTTTTTTGCACCCCTCTGATCTCCGAGTGCAGGCTTTGAAGGAGAGATGGCAGTACTCAGACAGTCACCGTGCGAGTGTAGAATTCATTTCTAATAGGTGGTGTTGGTCAAACCCTCTGCCACATCCACCGCTTTGATTCCTGTCTTGGGGAACGGGTGATGAATCGTCCGCACATTTCATGTCGAACGGCCTTTGTGTGTGGGTTGAAAAAGAATGACCGAAAATAAATAAAAAAAGGCAGACTTTTAAGATTTCATATTGACTTATGTGAATTCCTCTTTTTTCCTCTTTTTTTTTTTTTTTTTTTTTTGTTGAGCTTTTTCCTCTTCACAGCACTGAGTCATAAGTCTTAGATGTGTCTTGAAACCTCTCTGCTGAGTGTAGTAAGACGGCATTAGAGGTAAATCAGCGTTTGAGAAGGCTAATAAGTGTTGAGAAATCCGTCACCATGCAGTTACAGGTATCTGGAAACACCTTTTCATATATTTATTTCAATGGAGCGAAGATAACATCTTTGCTAGACGCTGAGGAAAAAAAAGGTTTTCGTATGCAGCAGCGAGCCATACACTTTTGTCCTTCAGAGAATTTGTTTTGTATCGCAAGGACAGATTCTTCTATTTCAATTTGTTCTTTGCTAATTCTGTGTGTATATGAGTGTGAGATGTATGTGTGTGTGTGTCTGTGTCTGTGTATATATGTGTGTGTGTGTGACTCTATATACATACACACACACACACACACACACACACACACACATATATATATGTGTGTGTGTGTGTGTGTGCGCATGTGTATCCAGGCTGCTGTGGATTGGTTCAAACTCTCCTCTGATCGAAAGATTTATTCCAAAAAGATATTGCCTTACATAGCAGGCTCATCCTTTAGAATATATAGAGAATGAAAGTACACTAATAAGAAGACTCCCCCTTAACTGTGTCAAGCGGTGATGTCCTGAACGGGTACAGACCTCAGAACGTTTCACTCCCGAGAACTGGTGCTATTGCTGTGCATGAAATTTCACCAAGTCTCCATCTCAACGTATATATAACATACCATAAACAGGCTTTCCCTTAAACATGGAAATTAGCGTTTCCACATCAAAGCCAGCGTTCCCAGCAGTATATTTAAGGGCTCTTAACTCTGTCAGGGCAAAGAGGTTGCCTTTCTCAGTACGTTGCCTTAAAGACGTTATGTGATAAATGTATGCTTTACCTCCACGGCTGTTTATAATTAAACACACAGGTCTTTAGCAGAGCTTTAGCGGAGCTACTTTATCTGTGTTTAACAAGCACTTCACAATCTTCCCAATCCTTTCTTATTTTCAGACATTTGTGTGAAGCCCCACACATACGTGACGTAGGGCAGTTCATGTTTCATTTTTATCTTTGTATCCTTTTTTTACCACTCCACATGGGTACTGTACTATGTACACAGCACCACAAGATTGTTGACCAGTATGAGCTTGTGTAGTGTCTAATTAATACATAAAGAGTATGCATTAGAATACCTATGCTTTAAAAAGTTACTGTTTAGTTAAACTGTTGTTGTGACTTTAATGTGTAAGTTCACAACTTGGGGGGACAAAGGAGGTGCCCCTAGACAGTCATTGTTTTCTAAGTGGGTTGTTCTGGGGGTGTTTTGTGGTTTTTTCTAGGGTTTTTTTTGTGTGTGTGTGTGTGGGGGGGGGGGGGGGTTGCAGAGGTTCAGTCTGATTGAGCTATAATGGCAGTATGCCTTTGACCTTGTTGCACCGCGATGTTCAAGTTCTTCAGAGCACTTCAAGCCTCTGATATCCGACCTTGTTATTTCACACACACACACAGTCACTCACACACACACACACACACACATACACAGCTATGCATTCGTTTATGATAGCTTTTTACTCTGTGTGACCCCGTGTGACCTGGCTTGTTCCCTGCTGTAGAGTAAATTGCCACAGAGCCAGTGATCTGTCTTGGCTTTGCTCAGTCTCCTCTCTCTGCAGGTCTCTAGCTGATCTTGTTGAGATCCCCGACTTTCTTCGCCCAGTCGTATCCTGCACTATTCTGCCGCTTGTAGCACAGCTGGGGACAAGCGAAGAGGGTGTCTGAAAGGAGGGGCGTGTTCACACACACACACACACACAGCACACAGTGTTTGCAATGTTTAAATGCGGTCTGCGTGCGGTCGAAGAGAGAGCATCACCAAGCTGAGCTGTGAGTTGCGACAGACGGTGAGAACGATATTCAGGAGAGGTGTGTTTGTTTGACTGTGCGTCGGGTTGCTGACAGACGGAGGCGTGGCGGTGAGCCACAGAGTCAAGAGCGTGTAGCCGGATTAATTCACGGCGTAAACACCATGCCCGCGCTCCAGTCTCTGACCCCCTTTTTTTTTTTTTTTTTCCCAACGCGATTGCTATGCGTTCTCCTCTGTCTCCAGTCTCGAGAGGCAGTACCTGCTAACTCTCCCCTGAGAAGGGGGGTGGGGGGGTTGGGGTGGTGGTGCAGAATATATCTGCAAGGCATTGACAGCAGAAGATACACGCACTCCATCTCGTACGCGATTGACCCGCAGAGAATCGGGGCTTGGCCCCGCTCTTTAATAATGACAGCACGTAACAAAGTGTTAACACCAGATAGACATCAGTCAAATTATACCCGCGAGCCTTCACTGGGTCATGTCTTTAAACAAGAGGTTATCTACACACTCTGTCACAAATGATGATGGAGTAGAGCAATAAGGCTCATCCCCCACCCCCCACCTTTAGGTTCCTTTAGTTTAAGGGAAAGGTCTGCTGGGTCTAAGGGGCTAGAATAAAGGTTAGGGTGGTGATGTCATAGAGGGAGTTCTGGAACCTTGCGTGTGAGCCAGTGGAATGTTCAGGGTCATGGGATTCAGCTGAAACATTGTCTCCCTCCGGTACACTGTGGCTAGGGGAATATCTTACATTGTCTTTTTTTTTTTTTTAAATTGTCTTAGATTCCTTACGTTTATTCATGATTGAAGTTTGTCGTGGTTCCGGTTAAGCCCAGATGAAGGTTTTTATTTGAGACTAAAGGCATGCCAGCTTCTTCTGATCTTCCGCCTTATGGAGAGCGCTGACAAGTAATTGGATTGGTGGGTTTGCAAGTTCACATAATCCAGAGCTTTATTCTCAGTCGTACAACGCATGGTACACTGCTCCAAGGTGAAAAGTAGGGATATTAATAGCTCGTATTTTCCCCTTTTTTTTTTTTTTGGCCCCTGTTAGATCACTCGTTTTCTGTGGTCTCCTCAGCGCATTAGATTAGGAATATTTCCCACAGTTTAAACACAGCCTGTTGAGAGATCCACTTTATTTGGATACCTTGAAGTCGATTTGATGCAAGGATTCGAAAGAACAAGGGCAGCCATGGGAATTTGCCGAACCCTGCCGAGATGCTGGGCCCATGAAAGAGAACAGACCACCCCGTGGGGGGGGGGGGGGCTCTTCCCCACGTTTCCAAAAGCAGCTTTTTGTTATTCTCTCCCTTCTCTGCCCCTCTCTCTCGCTCTCTCTCTCTCCCTCCCTGGTAATGTGTCTGTCCACGGGAGACGAGCAGGTATAACATGTGCTTCTCAGCTCTCAGTCAGCACTATTGAGAGCTCAATAGCTGTGGCCCACTCCTCAAGTCAAAAGCCTGACATGAGAATTCAAGCGCTGTCTTATTGTCATCCATTGTGAAAACCTGACAGACAGTCAGGGCTAGATCTCATCCTCACAATGGAATAGCCAAGCCTATCACCAGTCCCTTCATTGTCTGCCTCACATAAAAAAAAACCCACCAGCGCAGGCTGATAGCGCTGCCTTTACAGTTTGATATCAAAAGAGATCAGATAAATTGTTTCATGTGTAATAGGGGGAGGGAGGGAGCGCCTCTGAATACAAGCATTTGGATCTTGACTTTTTGGATTGAAATACTGGGCGGGCTTTCCACACTTTCCGCATGAATTTGGGGTTGTCAGCGAGGATCATTTGCCATGGTTATTTAACCCACGCTTTAAGAGTGTCAGACGTTCCTATGGAATACTCACAGCACCCCCTAGAGGAGCGTAGCAGTACTGCTCTGATTTCAGAACAAAAGGCTTTATCTCTGTTCCTTTTTCTTTTTTTCTTTCTTTTTTTTTCATTATTACTCCAGTCTGATGTTCACCTGTTCTGCTCTCTGCGTTACGCTGAGAGGTGAGGAACGGCGAGCTTGTCATGTTCCTCGGCGAAACAGCGATAGGCGAGCTTACGCACGGGGGGAAATGAAAAAGGGAAGGTGCGCGGAATGAGCCCCATGCGTGTTTATTATTTTTGGAGTGGTGCATTGTGGGGGACTGCAGATGGGGCTTCGAGGGTTTAGCTGTAATCTGACAGTGAAACATGAAGCATCTCACCGTGAACTGAAAGGACATGAACTCAATGAAATCTCTCTCTCTCTCTCTCTCCCTCCGTCTTCCACGTTTGGACTCTCACCAATACCTGTTTCATCACAAATTATTCTTGTAGTAAATTTTAATGTCAACGTAAGAGGAAGTTATTATATCTTTACAAGCCATATGGGAGTACATCTTATTAAAATAGACTTATGGAGAATGTACCTTAATGTTGAGTTATCAGATGGAGTTGTCTTATACATACAAGTCAGTTATTAGGGACACTTATTAGCATATGGGTTTATACATATCCTAGAAAACAAATGGCTAAAATTGGAAGCAGTGTTCATTACTCATTTTTATAATATAAGAGTTTCAGCCAAATGAATGAACTAAAGAACGAACGAACGAACGAATGAATGAATGAACAAATGAATAAGAGGCAAATGCTGGTGTTTCTTTCAGAGCCGACGGTGATAATTACTCCTCCGTCCACGCTGGATGTGACAGTGGGGGAGAGCATTATCCTTCCCTGCCAGGTGACTCACGATCCCTCTCTGGAGCTCAAGTTCACCTGGTTCTTTAACGAACAGCTCATTCACTTTGGCAGTCACGGCGGATACTTCGAAAAAGTCGGAGGGGTGAGTGAAGGACTTTAGAGGAGAAACTCTAATTAGGTAGGCTAATGGATGCGGGTTTAAGCTTTTGTTTAATTTTATGGATTTAAAAGAATTTTTTAACTATAACCAGAAGAAAAATAATGCCATTTTACCAATACCAGGGTGACATATTTAGAAGACTATACAGAGTTGCCATACTGCCCTACAATTCACCGTGTTTCAGGCATTTTATTTTCCTTGCTTACTATGTACGTGCACGTGCTTGGACTTCTCGGACAGCAGCAATTCAGCAATATATTTAAGCAAAACGATCTTTCGGTTTGCGTGTTCGAGATATAATCAACTGTCGACCAGTTTTGTTTTGTTTTTTTTTCACCATATTTAACAATGTTTAACCAAACGTCTTGGTATCTGTCTCTATGCGTTCAGTGTGTATGGCTGCATTAATCTGCTAAAGGGATAGATTACAGGTTGCGTTTGACTCCTAGCTGGGCCTTTTGGTGGGGCGGTGAAGATGACTATCGTTCTTTTAAAGTAGAAATGAGATTACAGGGCCTCATACTCTCATGTTATTAAGAAACGGATTTGCATTATGAGCGTCGAGCATTGACAAGTCCTTGTATGTTAGTATAAGCGTATAATTAAGCTTCCGTGTGCTAAAATAAATTACACCACTCACTCAGTCACAAGCACTTTATATGCTTTTCATTAAAACTTCATGAATGCTTTTTTAATTGTACAACTGATTTTGTCTGGTCCTATTCATCACCGCTGCTGTCTGTTCAACAGCACACAGTAGATTAAGTGATACCGAGGTGGTGCTAGCTAACAATTGCCATAGAAACGGAGGCTAGAGAACTCTTTTTCCGAATTAGGAAGGTTTCATTTGCATTAAAAACCAACTGAGCTCTCATTGCAGCACGTAATTACTATCATTTAGTGGGAATTACGGCTGGAGAACAGCACCAAACCACTTCTAACCGCTCTCCAAACCGAAGAAAAACGTTTTTTTAAATAGACACAGTGAATCAGAGACTTTGCATTCCCACGGTCAGACTTATTTTGGGTGTTGTTCTCTAGATTCTCCCTCCTCCTAGGGGTCTTGAAGTGATGGTTATTTAGAGTTAATTCGCCAATTTTGTGTATGGCGGCTGATTTGCGCTGTTTCATCTTTGTGCGTCAGCAGCACTCAGCGGGAGACATCATGATCCGGAACGTTCAACTCAGACATGCGGGGAAATATACGTGTGCGGTCCAGACCAAGGTGGACAGCAGCTCCATCGCTACAGACCTGATTGTCAGAGGTAGAGTTCAAGACTTGGTAACACTCCGTGTTTACTGTGTACACCTCTCACAGTGCAGTGTCTACAATGTACTTCACAAGCTACACAGCAACAGCTGCGCAAGGTGTGTCCACAACACACTCCATATTCCGGAAACTTCCATGAAATATCGATGATGTTTTGTTAAGGAGGCTATTGGGTGTGTTTGATTTCATTATGGCCCTCACAAAACATCTCTTGAATCTATTTAGTAGCGTGTGTGAGGATGGGATTGTCTTGGAATACAAAACAATATACAGAAACATTTACATTGAACCTGGTTGGCTAAAATGTATTTTTCTTGAAATTTTCTGAGAAACGTATTTCTCGACCTTTGTTCTACCACGTAAGAATTAGTACCGGTAACTTCCATCTAAAGACTGGTCCAAACCATTTTTAATGATTTGGAGAAGGAAGGAGGACAGGGGAGAAGGGGGGGTGGGGGGTGTTGGTGGCCTCCTTCGGTTTTTCTAAACATCAGTCTGTCAACCTGTAGAGTAAAGAACAGCTCATTATTTGACTCCACTGCCCAGAAACCCAGGTTGTGCTCTCATTACTGCAAGTTATTCATAGTTGTGCTCTAGCCTTAGTGACAAGCCCTTTTCAAATGGCAACCTCAGAATAAATAACTATTTTTGTGATGCACACCACGTACATTTTTGATTGAGCCCAGACTATAGAGGTGTAGAATTAGATTTTGTGGTCAGGTTTTTGGGGTTTTTTTTTGTTCAGCCAGTGTTTTAAGTTTTTATAGCAACAGCCCCGTTAGGTGTACCATCTGGAACCATCAGTGAGCTTTAACTTTCAAAACACTTTTTTGTTTTGTCGTTTGGTTTTTTTTTTGTTTGTTTGTTTGTTTTTTGGGGGTTTTTTTCCTGAAGCAGTTTCTCGTTGTGCGGCATATGCCGTCACGGTCTTTTCACTCTGCGCCCCTTGACGTGTTACGCAATGCTTCTGATCCTGTACTCATATGTCTACAATTCAAGCATCAGCCCTTTGACCTTTTGCAAAAAGCTGTTAGATGTCTCGTGTTCCTTCGTAAAATCTCATACGAAAAAAAAGGTCAGTCCCCACATGTGTTTTTTTTTTTTTTTTTTTTTCGGCAGAAACGTTTTAGTCATTAGTACAGACATTAATATAAAACATGCAAAAACCTTTTGACTCTCGTTGACTTACTTCGAAATATGAGTCCCTTTTTTGGCTGTGTTGCCATTGTTTTGACATGGTTCCTGTACACAAAGTAAAAAAAATATATATATATATATACATATTGGGTGTTTTTTGCCCAAAGTAACAGATTAAAATATTCTATTCCCTTTGGTGGAAAGTGTGTGTGTGTGTGTGTGTGTGTCACAAAATCCACACCATTCAGATCGCATGGTATCAACAGTACTTTTGTCATCGTTTTAAGCCCATTAAAATCCATTCCACTAATATTGAGATAACGGAGTACATTCAGCTCAGAAACAAACCCTAATACACGACACGCACTGTAAACATTTTTGCATCTGAAAAAAAAAAGATTTTTTTTATCCATATTTATCCTGATGGAGAAAAAAAAATTGTCTGTAATCTAATTAACGAGATTAGCTCTCCGAAAACACAGAGGGAGAAAAGCTTGCTCACACACAGCTGTATTCATTTGCTTTGGGCAACGGTTGACAAGGAGACGAGAGCTTGGGCTCTTTTTTTTTTTTTTTTTTGAAACTCTGGTTTGCATGACTGCTTCCTGTTTTAGGTCCCCCTGGTCCACCCACCGGCATCCGTGTGGAGGACATCACTGATACTACAGCCTCTCTTCACTGGAGGCCTGGGCCAGATAATCACAGTCCAATTACCACATACACTATCCAGGCAAGAACACCCTTTTCCCTGGGCTGGCAGGCTGTCACTACAGGTAGGGCTCTTAACCACTCTGCTACAGATCCCCAATGCTGAGATGTGACTATTTTCTGCTTCATATTACTAAGTGCTGATATATATTCTACTGAGATTTATGTTGAGGAGTTTTTTGGGGGTTTTTTTCTTTTTTTTTTTTTTTCTTTTTTTTTTCTACCTGCCAAATTCAGTGACCGGTGACTAGAGGACGATTGGGTTTGAATTATTGTGTGTATTTAGAGTCTCTCTCCCAGGGCCTTGCACTGCTTTTTTGTTCTTTTTGACATGGTGTGTGTGTGTGTGTGTGTGTGTGTAATGTGTCTGGTTTATTCAGAGGTTGGCATGGTGACCCCACCTGAAGCGTAACAACTGCTCAACTTTTCATGACCCGTTTTCTGATGTCAGTAATTTTAGCACTAGCTGATATGTCACAAACGTCATGTGAAAAAGGAATACACACACATGTACACACACACACAGAACACACGACATACACTGTCCAATATCACGTTTTTCCCTCTGGGTCAGGATAGCACTATTCCTGTCATAAACTCTGGTCAAATGAATTGATTCCCCCTGAGACAGTTGGTGTGTGTGTTGTATTTATTTGGATCTGTTGTGTTATTACACTGTGTATTCTCTGGAAGGATAAATCCAACTACCCTAACCCTCCAACCCCCACCCCACCTGTAGGGGCTGCCTACAGCCATTCCAGAACAGGGTGGCTTTCTGATGTTAAACCAAGCTTCTGGGAAGGGGGGAGGGGGGGGGGGCGGGCGGGGGTCACATAGTGGTGTGTGTATGTGAGCATGCAGGGGGGATGTTGCCCTTATTAAATGTGTGTGTGTGTGTGCGTGTGTGCGTGTGTGCGCGTGCGTGTGTTGCCCAGTGCCTGAGGTGGTGGAGGGCAGTCGTCTCTCTGCTACAGTAATAGACCTGAGCCCGTGGGTGGAGTACGAGTTTCGAGTGCTGGCCAGCAACGCCGTGGGGACAGGAGAACCCAGCAAACCATCCAAGCAAGCAAGGACAAAAGAGACACGTGAGCGCTCTTTACCGGCTCAGTCAAGTTCGCCTTACCCTTAACTCACAGGCCTAATTAAAACTGTCATTGAAATAATAATACGCCAGTGTATGTATTTATTTCTTTATTTTTATTTTGGTCGTTCTCAATTCTGAACCAGAATGGTGCAGGTGTACCTGTTTTCCCCCCCCGTTGCACAATATTATCTAAGATTCAAAATCATATGTTACATGAATCATCCCCCTTGGCAGCAGCCTTGTGCCTGCTGTTTTTCAGTTGAACTGCGGGGGCTTGGTTCCAGTCCAGCTCCGTATCTTATTCAGTCCATTTCTAATGAGCACTAATGCTCAGGCTAGCTGTAACTTATCACTCACAGAGTCTCTCCTCCTGTCAGGCGTGTCACCGTGATCTATTGATGTGGGTATTAATTCAAAGCCAAGGAGGTGCACAGGTAAAACGTGATAGACTCCGGCCGGAGATTAAGAATATCTTATCCCCCCCCCCCCCCTTCCCCTTCCCCTCCCCGACAGTTCCGAAGGTCACGCCGGCGAACGTCAGCGGAGGAGGTGGCAGTCGTTCGGAATTAGTCATCACATGGGAGGTGAGTCTGACCTCCACAGCTGCTCCTCGTGCTCTCCTCTGAGTGGAAAAAGGCCGAGCGTTATTACCCTCGCGTGATTTAGGCTTTTGTGTTGTTTTATGCAACACGTGGCATTTTCAGTTTTTAAGAACAGACAACCAATAACTTGCGCTTTTGCCCAAGGGAGAGTGGAAAAATGCCTTTGAGGTTTTAATAAGATAATTATGTAGGAAAGGTTCCTTCAAAGTTAAGGGAAATGTTTTAAAGATTGTGGAGTTTTTTTTTTTTTCTTAGGCAAACTGCATTGTTCCGTTTTTGAAAAGTGACAGAGAAGAGAGGCACTGTTGGTGTAGAACTGTCTCACAAGGAATAAATCAACTTTGAGACTTTAATTATAGACTTCTCAAGTGTCTTTGAACAAAAAAAAAAAAAAAAGGCGTTTTTAATAAGACCGAATTTAAAATTCATCTTGAAAACTCCTGCCTCCCACTCTTACTCAGAGCTCCTACGTGTCAATTTGAACGTGAAACTGCTGTATCGTCGCTTTAATGTGAATCGTTTCTAAGATTAAATAAAAACAAAACAGATTATCACACACAATAATCTGTTGCTCCACGTCACATATAATTAACAGAACATCTTTCTGATAAACCATAGACCCACATTATAGAATTCATATTAATAACTGTGTAGCTCCATCAACATGTTCATCTTGTAAAGAAGAAAGAAATATCCCTTTCCGGTTCTTACAACGAAAAGCAAAGGGCTAAATTCGTTTATGAGAGACTGGGATTTTGGAGGGTTGAGGTGGCAGGTCCCCTCTTTCTCTGCATCACACATATCACGGCCAACCGTAATGTCAGACGTGTCAGAAAGCCATTAGGTGTCAAAAAGCTCCAGTACGTGGTGTGGGTGTGGGTGTGTGTGTGTGTGTGCTTCTCAGCTCTTATAAACGAGAAGGCTGACATGTCTTTGACACTTTGTCTTTGGGGATTGCTCCTTTACAGAGCGTAAGTTACACCCCATAAATAGCTGAAATAAATGATGGACTATCACACTGTTTTTTTTGTTTTTTTTTTCTCAACAATAGCTGTAAGACAGCATCTCGCTGAAGGCGATATGTTATTGATGTGTGTGTGCGTGCGTGCGTGCGTGCATGTGTGTTTTTGTGTGTTTGTTCACTGGGTGATCTGTGTGTGTGTGTTGCAGCCTGTACCTGAGGAGCTCCAGAACGGGGGAGGCTTCGGGTACGTGGTGGCCTTTCGGCCCTACGGCACCACGGGTTGGATGCAAGCAGCGGTCCCCTCAGCGGAAGCGTCTAGATACGTGTTTAAAAATGAGAGTATTCAACCCTTCTCCCCGTTCCAAGTCAAAGTGGGAGTTTACAACAACAGAGGGGAGGGTCCGTTTGGACCGCTTGTCATCATTTACTCAGCTGAGGAAGGTCAGTTAAAAAAAAACAAAAACAAAAACAAAAACATGTTCCAATCTGAGCTCACAGCTAATGGGAAGAAGTTTTTGAAAATGTTTATAAGTAAACCCAGCATGTAAAAAATAAACAGTAAAACTCATTTCTAATTGAGTGAATGCCCATGAATATTTATGGCTGCTAGAGTCTTTTCACAGTAGGACAACCACCGAGACATCCCTCAGCTCACAGTATTACGACACAACTAAAACTACTGCTATCATTACTACCACTACTAATAAAACAATATAATCATAATAATAAACATCATCATCATCTTCATCATCAGTGAATGTTTTTTGACTGTACTGTTGTCGTCAGAGCCTGGGCGAGCTCCCACCAGAGTTCGAGCCAAGAGTTTGTCGGCGTCCGACGTGGAGGTGTCATGGAAAGCCCTTCCGTGGAACAGCAATAAGAAACGAGTTCTCGGCTACGAGGTTAGAGACGGATGCACGGTCTTCCCCTGACCCAACCCCCCCCCCCCACACACACACACACACACACACACACACACACACACGCTGTGTGACTGTTGTAGAGAAAAAAAACAATTCCATGTTTGCATCTTGTGCGAGCGACTATTAGTGTTCTTGTGCTACGTTGAGTGGGTAATTGAGTCTTATAAAGCGGTGCGTTGTTCTAGTATTGACGACTGTCAGTGAGTCGTGCATGGCGGGCAGCTCAGGCTGTCCTATAATGTGTGTTGTGTGTACAATCATCTAGTCCTTCTCCTCAGTCTTCCCCAGCTTTTCTATGTTGCAAGGGTTTTTTTTTTTTTTTTAACACATTGATCGCACTAATGAAGCAGCAATTGTTGGCTACGCAGTTTGGCAAAAGAATGACATATCGAATCTTCTGTCTAAACAGCCGGCCAGAGCCAAAATGGGCCATTGAGTTTGCTGATTGTTGTTTTAATTCTGCAGATTATTGAAAAATGGATGTTGGAATCAGAGGTTGCACTTTATCCATTGTTGTGGTCTACTCTGAAATCACACACAGTGGACGAACCACACATTTTCAATGCTTATCTGTCCTGAGGCAACCTCTCCACGGTGAGGAAGGGGGCGAGTTTAGACTCTTGCTGTCATCACTCTCTGTCTCTCTGGTTTGGACAGTCGTGTGGCCAGAGCAGAAAAGGCTTTTAGCCACCAGCTTGACAGCTGGGAAACGTTAGCGGGCATGGTCTGGCTATCAAAGTGTCATTTAAAAACACAGTGTCGTTTCAGAGACTCAGTAATGAGAACCTGAATCCTTTTATACCTCTGAAAAGCCGATAACCTCAAATGCAGATATGCCACTGAGCCGGTGACCAGAATAAAACCTTTCGTTTCGCTGCGTATTTTGTTGTTGTTGTTGTTTTTTTGTTTATTGTTTGTTTGTTTGTTTGCTCGCCTGCTTGTTTTTTTGTTTTGTTTTTATTTACGTTAGAAGTTCAAAGCTATTTAAAGGTTCTCAGTTCCGGACAGAACACGAGGGGAATTTTCCGTATTATCACTCTGGACGTGTTTCAGGTGAGATACTGGGAGAAGAAGTATTGTAACTCTGGACGTGTTTCAGGTGAGATACTGGGAGAAGAAGGAGAAGGAGGACGTGGCCAGCGTGCTGAGGACAGTGGGAAATCGGACGTCCGCCGTGATCCAGGGCCTGAGAGGAAGCAGCACGTACTACATCACGGTTAGAGCGTACAACACGGCCGGCACCGGGCCGCCCAGCGCCGTCGTCAACGTCACCACCAAGAAACCACGTGAGTTGCGATAACGGTTCACGTGTCCCGTCTGGTAGGGCCTTTTGTTGGGTATGTAACCAGACAGTTTATATTATCTGAGATTATTTAACACCAGCACCCCCGGTGTTAGAGCATTTCCCGTGGAAGGGTCCATTAGCCCTCCAGCATTGCATTGTTGCACTTGCTACACCTGTTGGATTTTTCCAAAGTTTGTGCTGAAAATGTCTGTGTCGACAAAATCAGAGGCCATTTGCCACCAAAGAAAATTTGTAACTTGGCAGTTTTCAAATATCCCTCTATAGATTGACCTTTAAGTTTTGATACAGATCAGAAATTGCGTCAAATCGTGCCAGACACTTGGAGTCTCCACTTGGATTCGACCTTCCCCCATCTTACATGTCCAAATGAATATCCGTATGATAACTACTGTAAAAAAAAAAAAAAAAAAAATGGGTCAAAAAGATGATGCATTAATACGGTGTCAAACACGGCGCAATGAAAAATGTCTTCTCTGGTCTTCAGCTCCAAGTCAGCCTCCAGCCAAAGTAATGTGGAACACGTCCAACTCCAAGATCATCCTGAACTGGGAGCAGGTGAAAGCCCTGGAAAATGAGTCGGAGGTCATGGGATATAAGGTGAGAGAGACTGACCTTTTGGTTTTGGGAGGCATGTTTTCTAGAATGTTCTAAACCCAAAATTCTAACCAGAATTGTTCTGCATTAGAACTCTGACCTGTTGCGTCATTCTTCAGGTGCTTTACCAGCGCAACAAAAACAGTCGTCCCAGCGTGATGGAGACTAACACCACCTCGGTGGAGCTGTCCCTCCCCATGGATGAGGAGTACATCATTGAGATCAAACCGTTCGGTGAAGGAGGAGAAGGCAGGAGCAGCCGACAGATCACCATCCCTAGAATATCAGGTCTTTTTTTTTTTTTTTTTTTTAAAGATCTTCTCACTTCAAATAGTTTTGGGAATAAGACGCACCTCCTGCTATTTTTCACGGAAAACAAAATGTGTTCCGGAAGCTATAAATTACACAGAACTCTCGCCTTACGTGTTTTCCGAAGCTGAAAATCAATCTGTATCAGATTAGGTGATGCTTATGAAGGATAATATATTTTAGGATGGTTGTCAAATGACTTTAACATATTTGTCCTCTCTCCTCCTGTATTATGAATGAAATACTATTCCCCTACGTTTGATACAGCTGCCGTGATTTATGACACAGGCGTCGAGTTAATAAGAATGGAAATCATCTGAGCCCTGGCAATGTCTGCGCAAAAGGGGATGTATTTAAATCAACAAAGATGAAGAGTAATCGCATACATGGAATTTGAGTGTTTGTTTGCTTGGTGGAGGATGACAATCCAATCTAAAGATCGTTCCTTTTTTCTTTTTTTTTCCTCAGTGCTCAGGGGTTTGATTGTTAGTTTTTAATTTGAGTGCTCACGCATCACTTCCAGCACGTCGTTTACTCACAGTAAATAAGTTCACTCAGTTTCATTCAGCTAACCTTCTGTTTTTTGTTTTTTTTTTCCTCAGGTCCTAATGCGATTGGCTCCGCTTCCAAGGTTTCCACTTTGTCAGCTCTTAGCACGATAGCATTGTCCTTTACAGCACGGACATCTTTATGAACTGCGTGGGCAGAGTGCAGACCACACCTCCTCCTCCTCTGAAGAAGAAGGAGATTTTTCAAACAAGAGACTGTAAGGATCAGCACAACCTCCATTCAAAAAAAAAACAAAAAGAAAAAACAAAAACATCCCCTTAGAGGAGTACTTAACCTTGACTGTGACTGTCATTCCAGCAAAAGCGAGAGTGGTTGGTAAACGGCTTGAATTTGTTGTTACCAAAGCAACTTCTACTGAAACAAAAAAAAAAAAAAAAAGATGAAGAAGAGAGAGAGAGGGAGAGGGAAAAGAAAAACAACATGTCTTATATGCATATTTTATATGACCTGACTGGCTTTTTATTGAGATTTCTTTGGATGCAGTCTGTCCGACGGTCTTTGCAGTCTAAATAAAGGCTAGGTTGTATAGGAAAGTACTATAGAAGATGCATGTCATTTATGAAACGTCAGAAAACGCATTTTTTTTATCCTTTCATTGTTCCAAAAGCAAGTTGTGTTTGGAATGAATTATTGTTGATATCGAACCGAGACGACGAAATGGGGGCACGGCCCATCTTCTAACGCCCAGGTCGCAGGCCTTTGGGTTAAGTCGTAAAACTCTCCTAAATGTTTACTTTATGTGAAATGTTGCACTGAATTTTATTTAGTTCTGTCTCAAACATAAGGGCAGTTTAAAAAAAAAAGAAAGAAAAGGAGAACAACGAAAAAGAGATCAACAGGACATAAAAAAGGGGACAAAAAAAAGAAAGATGTCGAAATGGTGAAGGTATTCATCTTTTACTCTCTCCGTACAACAGCCACGTCGTCACTCCATCTCACGCCAGGCTCCTGCTGACTCCGTAATCTAGACTTTTCCGTCGTCTTCGCTCTTCCATCTGTCCGTCCGTCCGTCTGTCTCTTTTTCACTTAGCGTCGTGTCTAGAGCTGTTTTTTTTTCACCTTGTGTGTGCCTCATGGCGTGTTTAAACTCCTCAGGTCCTAACAAAAGCCTTAACTTGTCAAATCTGTATTCGAGCATACGTGAACATTCTAGAACCAACTGTTGCTTGTGTTTGGTGAGAAGGTAACGTGAGATGTCACCGATGGGGTTTGGTTTAAGCTAGCGGGTCAAAAATTGGAGGCAGTCATCCCTAATAAATCGTGTTTCTCTGTCATATTGGAAGCAGCGTTTTGCTGGTTATTAGTTTTAAGGGTAATATGGTGTATGCGCAGGGCTCGAAATGATCTGAGGCTCACTGAACATGTGTAGAGGAAAGAAAAAAATTCTATCGTCCGCTGCTGCTGCTGCTTCAAACTTGTCATTATTTTTTTTCACTAGTCTTCTGATGCTGTGGATCCCAGACTGCTATGGTACTCTATGTAGCTTGTACAATAGTCCAAGTGCAGAGTGTGTGTCGTTCTCTTAAAAGAGGATCTGTAGATTACTGAGAAAGTCTCTGAAATCAAAATGTGTAATATACTGTTTTATATATTTCAGATCATTTATATTTAAAAGGGTGTGGGGGTTAGAAACACGTTTCTTTAAGAGCTGCTTTTGGTTTGTATCTGATGATGAAAAACAAAACGGAAACGGAGACAAAAGAAAACAAAACAAAACAAAAAAAAAAAAGCGAACAGGACAATTTCATATTGTAGCTAAATGTGGCAGTGCATGTGAATGTTCTCTCTTCTCTTCTCTTCTCTCTTGGGATTGTCTGTCTAAAACTGAGAGGCTTATAAAGCAACAGGAGAACTTGAGCACTTTTTTCTCGCGAGGTTGCTGTATTGTGTATAAGCAAGAATCCAATCTCTCCCAGTCTGCGTGCTCTCTCTGTGTCTCTCTCTCTCTCTCTCTCTCTCTCTCACTCTCTCTCCTCTAGGTGCTTTTCTCCAGACCGTTCTGTGTCATTAGAGGTCTAACAGTAGCACCATAGATTCTCCTGGGGTTTTTTTTCTTTCTTTTTTTTCTTTTTCTTTTCTTTTCTTTTTTTTTTTTTTAGATGTTGTTTGTTTTTACTGGATCGACAAATAAAGTTTATAAACTTATAAAACTGAACGAATCCGGCTCTGTTCTGTCCGGCCCTTGACATCGATGACTAACTCACCAACCAGAAGTGCCACGGACCCCCCCCCCCTTTTTTTTTCTTTTGTCCATTTTATTTTCTTAATTATGTGAGTATATTATGTACCTTGCTCTTAAAAAAAATAGATTATCAAAAGTCTTGAAATAAACCCTGTATTGGTAAAATAATACATGTTTTACTCATCGTACCTTTCTTTAATCATGGTAAAGAGGGAAAAAAAAGGAGGGGGTGTGTCTTATGAGCTCATCCAATGAGGTGGTGTAAAAAAAGTATTACGGTTACAGTACAGTGTTCTCAGGGCTCTTCTCCATACAGCTGAGTCTGCCAGTTAACTTACACCATGAGTCCAAACTGCCCAATGAGAACAGAGCTAATGATCGTTCCGAACCGGACAGTGCTGACTTTTGTTATCTCACTTAAAAAAAAAAAAAAAAAAAATCCGGCTTTGTTGAATACTGTACTGGATCAATCCGGCTTTGTGGAATACTGTACTGGATCAATATCGGTTTTCTCCGGGGAAACCAAAATAATGAAGGGAAACCATGATGATGAAAGGAAACATCTTTGAGGTGAACATCTCAAATGTGTGTATTTAGAACACATAATCCATTAGAAAATCAAACATAATACAATCATTTAGAAAATTACAGACAGAGGATCTATAAAACAGGAAAACAAACTTTCTTTTATATATGAACAGACTTTTTCTTACACAACGTATAATGAGAGGATGGTTCTATGAATTGACAAAGCGTTTTGCTGTTAAATATTTTCTAGCCAAAAAAAAACGCATCACAGAGGTGAATAATTTAGGTAAAATTCTAGGCCCATACCAAGTGGAGAATCTGACGGGTACCAGAGACACGGGGGCATCCATAAAGTGCCTGACTTAAGCTCTGTTAAAAAGTCTCTTTTGTACCTTAGTCTTTTGTTTTTATGCAAATGGTACACATTCTCAGCCTTACATTTCCCCTCACACACAAACTTATTCAAAGTCACGAGGGCTTTTTTGATGTTGTTGTTGTTGTTGTTGTTGTTTTTAATGAACGGAGAGCATCCCCTTCCTGGTGCTGAACAGTCAGTAGGCGTTTTGAGTGACAGCCAGCCAACCCAATCAGAAACCTCTCCTTCAGTTACCCTCAGCTGGGATTGGTCTGTGCAGAGAGTGAGTGCTGTTAGCAATTGCGAACAATAACGGAAAGATAAATGACTGTACAGAGGAAGGCTAATTGGGGGCAATTTCATCACTAAAAGGGGAAGGCCTGGAGGTATTGTACCAGCATCTAAAACATATTGGGGTCAAAGTCGTCGTAATGACAAATATGATTATATTAAATGATTTACCTTCATACTGTTGTTCTGTTTTGGGGGCGGTAATGAATACGTTGGTCAGTCCTGTTCTTCCTCCCCAACCTCCATCTGTTCTAGAATGCTCTCCAACACCTCCGACTGCTTACGCTTCTTTGGAGCATCTGAAAGTGAGACAAAGACAGAGCGAGACAGACAGGGACAGGGAAACAGAGGAACAGGGAGAGACAGACAGGAACAGGGAAACAGAGGAACAGGGAGAGACAGACAGAGACAGGGAAACAGAGAGACAGGGAGAGGGATACAGAGACAGGGAAACAGAGAGACAGGGAGAGGGAGACAGAGAGAGAGAGAGACAGAGAGAGAGACAGAGAGGGGGAGACAGAGAGACAGGGAGTGGAGGTGGGAAGACACAGACCAACAGAGGACGCAATGAGAAGATCCTTTTTATTATAAAAACAGAAAGAAAGAATAAAAGAAATGTGTAAAAAAAAACAAAAAAACAACACTATTAATATTGAAAACACATTCTCCTTGCGCAGGGGCGAATCTGACTGGCATCTAAAAGACTTTGCTGAGGCTGACAGTCAGAACGGACGTCGTCAGAGGTGACGGCACGTCCTCGGTGCGGCCTGAGTGACTGAGCACGCTCAGATCAATGTGGGACAGAGGGCGTTACCGTGGAAATGCTGCGCTGTCTTTCTGCGCAGAGAGTCCACGTTCTCCTCAGCATCTGCCCACTCCAGAACCAACCTCCTTCCGTACAGATGAGTGCTGTGACACAAGGCCGCAAACGCTTTCTGAGAGAGAGAGAGAGAGAGAGAGAGAGAAAGAGACAGAGAGAGGGAGAGAGAGAGAGAGAGAGATTTGGGTATTGGAAAATAATAAATTCTTAAAATAATAACAGTTCATAATTCGTAGAACAAAAAGAACAAACTAACAAAAGACAGGCCTAAAAAGAGAGAGCATGAAAGAAAAGAGAGAGAGGGAGAGGGAGGGAGGGAGAGAGAGAGAGAGAGAGAGACGTCTCACCTTGGCATCCTGTTTAGTAAGGAAGTCGACAAAGCCGAAACCTCTGTGAGACCCAGTGCCCGCGGCCTTTTTAGGCAAACGCACGGTTTTCAGCTCGCCGAATGTGCTGTGAAAAGACGCAGGAACGCTTGAGGTAAACAAACCACATTAAACCACGGCTAGCTCCTAAACAAGCTGTTCTTACTCTCGGTTTACAGCCAGGCATCGCCGTCTTACCAAAACAGTTCTCGGAGCTCCTTCACCGTAGCCTGGAAGGGAATGTTTCGCACCAGGATCTTAGAGGTCGTCTGTTTCCTGGCTTTCTGCTTTTTCCGAGAAGTGACGACGTTTGATCTGTAAGCCGCGAGGAGAGTGACACAGGTTTGAGACAGAAGAAACTGGAAGGACTGCGGTATAAGAGAGAGAGGGAGGGAAGTGAAACTGATCCTGGATCAGTGAGACCGAGCTGATGTCGCTTACTTGGTGGCTCTTTCCGAAATCTTCAATTCCAGCTGATGATCGTCTACTTTACAATGCTGTAGGGGGAGAAAAAAAAACCAAACAAAAGAAATGACATGAGAGAGGAAAAAAAAGGAAGAATAATCGTGAGAGAGGCTGAGAGACAGACAGTGAAAAGCAGGCGTAATGACACAAAGTCGTGAGAGAGAAATAAAAAAAAAAAACAACTCTTGCAAAACATCTGTTTTCAGACAGTGCAAAGTTTACACGTCATCTCATACATAGAAGTGACACCATTACCCAACGGTTTGACAGTCTGTCTCAACATATAAACTGAACAGAAAGGTTGTATAAAGTGTAATAAAACTGTCAAAACACACTTATTTAAACATCAGATATTGAAGAGCGTTTTACCTGAAGTTGTCTGATAGCTTTCTGAGCCGATTCTGGTTTCTTGTACTCCACAAAGCCGTAACCCATGGACAGCATCTTACCTGACATGAGACAAAATGTTGTTAAGGATGAATTTTCTCCTCAGCGTTTTTGTGTACAGCTGTGAAGAAAACAGGTCTCTGACATGCTGTAGAAGTCAAGACCAACTTATAGAACACACCTGACTTGTCTCTTTTCTTAGAGATGGTACAGCTCTTTACCTCTCCACATTTAGAGAAAGTCTGTTTAAAGAGAGAGAGAGAGAGAGAGAGAGAGAGAGAGTAAGTTTCTAGAACAGTCTATAGATGGACTGAGAACTAATGGCTCACACTGACTCAGAGTCAAACTCTACCTGTCGGAGGGTCTCCTCTGTGGTGCTGAAGTTGAGGTTCTTGATGAAGAGCGTAGCCCCCGGCAAGCTCTCATCATCATCCTCCTCCTCTTCCTCGTCATCTTCCTCCTCTTGATCCTGTCCTGCTGTTTTATCTGTGTCCTTCTGGGCAGGTGCTCCATCCTGACTCACAGAATTGGCCTCTGCGGAATGAGGGATGATGGGATAAGAGTGAGAGACAGATGAGAGATTTGTGCGACAGGAGGAGAGAGCGAGAGATAGAGAGGGAGAGAGGAGAGAATTAAAAGGAGGAAATGAGAGAACAGGTAAAGGATGATGCAAGCGTCTGTCGAACTGATGAGACAACCGATGGAACCTTAAATTAATCAGACTTAAGCTAAGCAGAATGATGAATTGACCGAATAAGAGAAAGAAGGAGAGATGAGAGAGAGAGAGAAGTGAAGGATAATTACTGGACTACCTGCTGTGTGCTTCTTAGTCTTGCTCGGGGCAGGAGTTGTAAAGACACCGACTGGAGCCCACTCCAAATACAGAGGAACATGCTGAAACTACAGAGAGAGGGAGAGGAGGGGAAGAGAGAGAGACAGACAGACAGGGAGAGAGGGGTGGGCGTTGAAGGGAGAGAGAGGGGAGAAAGAGATCAAAAGAAGGTCACGCTACACGCAGCATCCTGCTAACAACCAGCCTGAATCCAAACAGAACTAAAACACCCTCCAAATTTGTTCTGCATCTCCCAGAGTGGAGAGAACTTCAAAAGGCAAAACCTGATTAGCATGCTATTGTGGATGTTCTAATTGACTGAAACCCTTTCATTAAAAGGAGGAATCCTCAAGGGGGAAAAAAAAAAGTCACTCACACACACACACACACACACACACAGGTTAAACACGGACCTTGGTATAGGCCAATCTGAGGAAAGCCCGTTTGGCCTCTGTGGGCTCCAGGAACTCCACTATGGCCGTGAGACCAGCAGGGGGCAGCAGCACACGTCCCAGTGAGCCGAAAGGAGAGAAGACCGCCTCCAGCTCTGATGCCTGGACCCCGGCCGGAAGGTTCTTTACCAGGATTACTGAGGTACTGCGCGGACCCATGGCCTGATGGTGTAACACACACACACATGCACACACATTTATTACATTTGAACATAATGGTATGCTTTTCAGCTTATCTTTTATGGACAGCTTATACTTAACTGAAATTTTCAAAAGAGAAGAAGAAAAAAACGGATAATACTGGATGCCAAAACATGTCTGTGTACTGTAGACAGCTTTTCAATGACTCTTCATCACAAACAAATTGGTAAAACTGTCATACTGACATGGTTTCAATCTGAGAGACAAACAAAACCTTTCATTACTGAAAACGAGAAAAACACACACTGTTCAAAGCCACAGGGGGCATAAAGGATTGGGAGAGGCTAAAACACATGGGAAAAGCTGACGGCGTCCTGTACCTGGCTGAAGGAGTCCAGAGAAACCCCGTTGTCCAGCAGAAACTGTCTGGTCTCCTGGACGATCTGAGTTTCACCGAGGGCCATCCGCACGGCTAAACTGCCTGTCGACTCCTGCACAACCACACACACATACACACAGAGAGTCAGCTCTGACTGCAGGAGCGCACGTACACATACATATGTACACATACACACAGGGGGTCAGCTCTCACTTACACAAATACACAAAACAGAAACAGACACACCCAGAGCAAGTTCTGACAGAAGGAGACATACAGACGCGCGCGCACGCACACGCACACACACACACACACACGCGCGCGCGCGTGTAGATATATATATACACACACACACAAGTACAGAGTCAACTCTAGCTGGAGAAGGTACACTATACAAGCACACACAGAGTCAGCCTTCAGAGAACATGGCATATACACACACAAAGTCAGCTCTCTCTGCAGGGAAACACACTAAAACACATAGACACACATTCAAAGACAGTTCTGACTCGAAGAGATGCATGTACACACACACACACACACACACACACACACACACACACACTCACTCACTTCATCTGTACTGTGAACAGAGCAGATGTGACAGTTATCTGAAAACCTTACAAAGACATTTGTGTCAAGTTCTTAAGTCAAAGAAAATAGAACCGCACTGACATTGGACTATATCAGAATTTGATAAGCAAATTTATAGAGCAATCAAATTATCACAAAAAAACCTATATAAAATATGACACATTAAAAATGGATTATGCAGGGAGGAAACAAGGATTTTCATCTCAAAGATCTAGCAGTATAGTAATATACATAAACATTTGCTTACCAAAGACCAAAAAAACCTCAAAACTTTCTAATACCATTAAAGGACAAACCATGTCACATTAAACCATTTAATGTTACATGACACTGGAGTATTCCGACCTCTTAAGAAGGAAAGCAGACTAATCTATTCCCACATTATCAGATTTGACACTGGGACTCACATGGTCTAGGACTTGACTCTTTGTAGTGTTGTATTTCTCCGCGATGGCGTCAGCGACCGCACTCGTCCCGAGAAACAGCGTGTTCCAGTTATGGGAGCTGAAAATATGTTGTTATGGCAACATTAAAGCAGGACGTTACTATGGTGCTGCTATTGCTTTAGGAGAGACGTTTGCTTTTGTATATATATTTTACACGGTCAGAACAGGACATTTAGCACATGCTCTTACACAGAAGCGTCAAACTTTTCAGTGTTCAAGGATATGTTTTAGGACACGATTCTTTATGGATTCCACCAACGGCATCAGTCGGTAGTTTATGTTTTACTCAACGGCTTGCATTCATATCTCAAACCTGCAGGGGCTAAACTTGTAAAGATATACTCAGGGATGTATTTAATAATCACAAGGGCATGTTTTATAAGGACATATTTTAATCGTTTTCAAACAGAGCACAGCTCTGCCCATGTTGTTATTTTATTCGTACGGTGCTTTTCACAACGGGCATGGTCCCAAAGCAGCGTTAACAGGATGCCAGGCCTGATAACCCACCTCCCCCCCCCCACCCCCGGCGAACGAGCCCCGGGCGACAGTGGCAACGGAAAACTCCCTTAGGCCGAGAAAGACAACTAGGAAGGAACCAAAACTCGGGAGGGAGAGCTGCTGAGGTGCTGCTCATCTGTCCTCCCATTGGACAGTCTTGACTAAGTGAGAAATCCTCATTGCTGGTTGCCAGCTTGCAAATATAAAACAGTGTGACGGAGCAGCTCACCTGCCGCTGCTCGCCTTCTCCTTGGCGTCTTTTTGTCTCTTAAACGAGGAGCTGCCTGGAGCACCGCCTCCCTGCTCCGCTTTCTCCTTCCTCAGCCTGGAGGGCAGGATGTGGAGCATACGACCCTACGGAAGAGTTCACACCACGCTGAATCTCCGACCAGCGACAATATGAACTACCCCAGTGACTCTGTGACTCGTTTATATGACTCATTAACACTGTCATTACTGTGTAGTTACTGACATTCCACCTGTAATTACATTCCACCCAAGTCATTTACAGCATCCTTCTTCAGCGGTTTTCCTTTATGTTACAAAGCAATAGAGTCTAATAATATTCGCTTGTTATTAAAAATTCAATTGCACTGACCGACACGTTCATTGTATAAGCACGACGTTATAAAAGACGCAATACAAAGTGGCTGTCATATAACTGATAACAAATCCTTTGGTGTGCCGACAGAGGAAAAAAATACAAAAAAACGAGACCAGTCAAAATAACGTTAAAAAAAACAAAAAAACAAAAAAAACAAAGAGGTTCGGAGGCACAGGGAGAATTGGAAAGGCGTGGTCCGGTACCTGGAAGATGTGGCCGTCCAGTCGGGCCAGAGCCTGTACGGCGTTCTCTGGAATCATGTACGTCACAAAGGCAAAACCTTTGGGTTTCTTAGTCAAACTGTCTATAGGAAAGTTCACGTCAGATACAGAACCTGTAGAGAACACAGACAAAACACAAGGAGTCAATAGAGTTTCTTATTCCAGCCGATATGTATCAAACACTTCAGAGTAAGAGTGCTGATCTAGGAACAGCTGCATTTGATCCATACAATTGTAAATACTGGGATTTTGACAGGTTGAAACTGATTCTAGATCAGCATCCTTATTCTGATTGATATACATGTATATGTGTGTGTGTGTGTGTGTGTGTGTGTGTGTGTGTGTGTAACATGCAACCTGAAAACACGCACCGTGTTTAGAGAACAGCTCGTTAAGCTCTTCCTCAGTGCAGGTGTACGGCAGGTTTCTGACGAAGAGTCTTCCCGATTCCGCCACATCCTCCTCTTCCTCGTCCTCTCTCAGCTCCCGCACGAAGTTTCTCCCCTCGTTCCTGTTCTTCATCCCTGACCTGTCCCGGTCCGTGAAATTATTCACCTGAAACACTTCAATGTAGCGCTCTCCTGTGGAGAAACACACACACACACACACACACACACACACGCAGAGTCACGTAAGTGACTGGTAGTGGACTCTCTTTGGCTCTATATCCACCCAAACTAGACTGCATGTTTAAGCAGAGCTTACAGACAAAAACACTGCCTTTACACTGGAAAGTAATTTAATGTTCCAAAAAGAGAACAAAGGTATCACAAGGGGTTTGTACTGACATGAAATGAAAAAAAAAAAAAAACACATTTTAGAGAAAGACAGAGTGTCTCTGTCCTTGCTGTCTGTTCCAGGCCAGCTCTAAGAGTCACTATTGAATAGCTGTTCTTCTCCAGGTGCAGCAAAGGTAAAAACAGACAGAGAGGACATCCATAGACCCCGAGGGTTTTTCATCAAATTCTCCCACTAATGGAGCGTCTTTCTGCCTGTCCACTCCTGTGAAGTGCAAGCTCCAGATTGATCTAAATGACACTCCAGAAAAAAGCTTGCAGTACTTTACAGCTCTGTTTTACACATCAAAACGCAGACTCGTCGCGTATTTGTTTTTAATGCATCAGTTAGTGGAGCATTTTATAGTTGTACGGTCTTAATAAGGAATCCAATTATCGCGACAACTTTTTGTGCATCCCTCCAAATGTAAGAAAAGCCATTAGCTGAAATATAGCTGTTATATATAGTCCTGGCCTTAAGGAGTCCACTCACCCATGTAGTCTTTGTTCATCTTCAGTGCTTTCTTTATTTCCTCTTCAGAGTTCAGGTCCACATACACGTAACCTGGACGCAGCCAATCAGCAATCAGTATCAGGTAAATGACCCAATCAGAGATGTTCATTGGATATATTGTTTCCTTCTGTTACTCAACCAATGGGCAAAGGTCAATGTTTAGCATGAAGCCCATAATGGAGTCAAAGTAACTTCTTTAAATAAGATCATAAGCACGGATGACTCGATTATTGCTGGTCGGCTTCAGGACAATGAGACCAGCCACGGCCCGGTCATCGACGACTTTGTCAAGTGGTGTGAGTAGTCCTATCTTCAATGAAACATATCTAAGACTGAAGACATGATAACTGATTTTAGAAGCCCGCACACATGAAGCCACATCCATAAAGGGTCAGACAGTGGAGTGTGTGCAATCCTACAAATACCTGGGGGACAATTATTGACTCAAAACTGAACTTTGAAGCAAATTGTGAAGCTGTGTGCGAAAAGGGGCGTCGGCGTTTGGTTTGAGGAAACTGTCCTATTTCCACACTGACAAAAAGCGTGATGATCTTATTTTATTGTGCTTTCGTTGAATCGACTGGATCTTTTTCTTGGGTGTCATGGTTTGGACACCAAACCTATCTTTACCTATCTTTAAAGAACAGAAACTCTCTGAATCAAATTGTTAAATGGTCCAGTAGGCTGAGTCACAGCTTAGCCCAGCGTCCCCGTACACCAGACAGTTACAGCGGATAACTGACTCGATTTTAAATGACAACTCCTACTCGCTGCACACTGAATTTCAGCTCCTTCCTTCTGGACGAAGTTTCATCATCCCAAAGTGCAGAACAAAGCGGTATAAAAATAGCTTTGTTCCAGCAGCCGTTACTCAGATGAAAAAGTCGTAGCAACATTGCATAGATGATATATCTTTTTATTTATTTTACCTATTTTACTTATTTTATCATTTTACTATTGTATTTTATTTACTTGATTGTTTTTGTTTTTAGTTTTACTGGTTTAGGAAAGATTGGAACCTGAGCACTTTTAGTATGTTTGTAAATTGTCTGTGTTGTCTGTAAAACACGTGTCAAGAGGGATGATGACTCGTCTACTGCAAACCAAATCTACCCCCGGGGTACAACCAAAGTAACCTGAACCTAAACCTGATCGTTCCGGAAGCTTCTCACAGAATTACCTCTGTGTTTGGAGCGTTCAGGTAAGCGATTATAAGTCCATACACCACTGATCAAAAGAAAAGAGAGAAGTCTAGAACATTCAAAAAGAATAAAAAATGTTCCAAGAACATGAACACCAGCAGAGTCCATAGCCGCCCACTCTCCTCCTACAGCAGACAGAAGAATAAAAGGGGGAAAACACAGAGAGAACGAGTCTCCAGTTCTTACCGGATCTCAGGCCGTTCGCCGTCTTGCCAAATCGAATGGCCACTGGTTTCAGAGGGGCCATGAACTCACGTACTCTTTGCTGTAATATCCCAAATATGTCAAAATGACCCAACTGTGCTTCAATCATGTCTTATAGCAATGACTTAGGGGTACGTCGCACACTTTAACATTTTCCCATACACCTCCGAGGCAACAGTTAATCAATTTAAAAGAAGCATTTCATGAACACTGCCTGGCCAAAGAAAAAGTCGCCGTTTGGATTTGGAGCCTCTGGAGGCAGTGTTATGATCTGGGGTTACTTCAGCTGGTCAGGTCTTGGCTCAACAACGTCATGTTGCAATAAAATGAAGTCAGCTGAGTACCTGAGTCTACCAAATGACCAGGTAATCCCCTCAGTGGATTTTTGCTTCCCTGATGGCATGGGCATATTCCAGGACGACAATGTCAAGATTCATCAGGCTCAAACTGTGAAAGAGTGGTTCAGAGAGCAAGCGGAATCATTTCCACACACGAATTTGTCGGTCCTGACCTTAACCACATTGAAAGTCCTCGGGATGTGCGGTGGAAGACTTTTTACGGGGTGGTTCGACTCTCCCGTTGTCAACAAGATCTTGGCTAAAAATTACTGCGACTCTGGGCGGAAATAAACGTGGTGACATTGCATGAGGTTGTCAAACCAATGCCACGGCAAACGCGCGTCGTAACCACAGCTAAAGACGGTCCAGCAAAATATTAGAGTGCGCGACTGTTCTTTTTGACCAGGCAGTGTATTTTAAGGTAAAACTTTGGATCCACATTGTAAGCAGGCATAAAAGGCTTTGTTGTCTTTTACGTAAGGCAAGCCTGTGAGATGGTACGTCATAGGGCAAAGAGTCAGCTGACTGTCTCTCACCTCCGTGACGTTGTAGGGCGCCCCTCGTAGTTTGACCGTGTACTCTGTCGCGGGCTCAACCTGCCAACCAATGAGAACGCGTGAGAAAGCATCCCAGAAGCCCCTGAGTTTAAAAAAAAAACAGCATCTTTCTGAAAGCTAATGCTCAAAACTACCCAGAACTCTCTCTTACAGCCAATCAGAGAAGAGATGTTCGGTGGGACAGCCGTAACACTGGGCAAAGCAAACAGATCACGCAAGAAAACATACGGTGCAGAGCAAACAACTGCCCTGAGAGGTGATCAAACTAAAAAAGCTCTTATCAGTAACTGACAACAAATCCCAGAGAATTATTTTCCTTTTAAGGGCCCTGTTACACTGTTTAGAACAAACAAACAAACAAACAAACAAACAAACAAACACACACACACACTTAGAAGAACTCCCAATTGACAGTCGCAGACCTTATCCTGTATTTTGTGGCTTTTCTGCGTCGGGTCCCTGTCCCCACTCTCATAAGCGCTGTCATTATGCGGCACTGGTGCATCTTCATCCTCCTCTTCGTCCTCATCATCATCTCCATCCTCATCATCGTCAGACTCCTCCTCATCCTCACTTCCAGCCAGGGCATCTGATTGGTTGACCACTTTGGAGCGGAGGTAGTCCATGTCTGACAGTCCCGCCCTCAGGGCCTCTTTATTAGTATCTAGAACACAATTCGCATAAAGAATTCAAATCGACTTTATTAAGACTCATCCTGAACCGAATGGTATCAATGCTAAATAAAGCACATTTGCTTTTGTTACCTTCCATAAGGTAAGAATCATTATTTACAGCACGTTAAATGATTCATATAAAAAAAAAAAAAGAGCGAGATATGGAAAACAGTGTAAACAAAGAGATGGATTTCTCTGAAGGTTCTTACTGTCATACGGAGAATGTCGGGGTGTTTTGTGTTTTGATACTATCTCTAAATTAAACTGTCATCTCTTTGTCTGAAATATAGGGGTTTACCGCCTTGGGACTGAAAAGCTGCGTCGTCCTGACAGTTCATTTCACTCAGTGAAGATTCAGAGGAGAAAACCGTTAACAAAACTTTTACAGGACAGATTTTCCTACCCTGCTCTGTGTCTTTTTCTTCTTTTTCCTCCACTTCTTCCTCCTCTGGAGCGTCATCCTCTTCCTCGTTGTCACTCGGTTCCTCTGACTCATCAGAGTCGAAGTTTAGGTAGTCATCCGTGACTGCTCTCTTCTCTGGCTTCTTGCTCTTGTCCTTGCCCGCGGGTACTGCTGATTTGTCCAGAGAGTCATTGGCCCATGTAGGTACTAGAGTACGGTTCTGGTGCACGGCCAGGAACTCCTGGAAGCTTTGGTCTTTCTCCAGCTATAAAACAGACAAGTTTTAGGATCCTTATTAAAGCCTTAATAATACTTGCAGACCTACTCAAATTTAAGTCTTTTTTTTTCTCTTTCTTTTACAAGAGTTGATCAACGTACCTCTCCCAGAACAGATTTGAGTGCCTTTTTCTTCTTTTCCTACAGATAAAAAATAAACAGAACAATTATTTGCAGTCAAGCATTAAGCTGACGTTTAAGCACTATTCTTAAATCAGATTAGTACTGGACCGAATTAGTATGGTTATGAGGGTAATCTGCCAAACTGTAATTTTTAGCCTTGGAAAAAGCAAGAAGGTGAAAGAAGAGGAAAGAATGAACTATGGCTGGTGTAAGACAGATTGTCATTTGTACCTGAGGGTCTTTCTTGTCTGCTTCATCTGCCTCTGTCTTGTGCTCTGTCGTTTTGTCGTTAGCAGGTTGGCGAGTGTGTTTACTCCACGGTCTGGGTTTAGAAAGATCACCAAAAGCTTTGCAATATTCAACCTGAGAAATAATAAACATACTTAGAAACATAGAACAGATGATGCAAAAAAAAACTTGACACCGCTTTTAGTGATAAATTTGACTGAAATGCTAGTTAAATCATTTTGTCTCTGAGATGAGGTACTTCAAACCAGGAGTTAAAAAGGAGTTATGCTGTAAGACTGGTTATATTGAAGTGTGTACTGGAGTTCACATCTCTACTTTCTAGTCCTATAAAAGACATATCTTAAAAATTACAAAAGACTTAGATGCATCAGGTATGTATATGATTATTTCCATACACTAAGCGTTTAAAAGAATGCTTTTTATGACATGGACGTATTAGCTGTTTACGCCATAAACAAAACAGCCACAGCCAATGACTAGAATATCAGATTAAAAAAATGTAAAGCAAGCTCTCACCGTCACTCTAGACGTGTCCACGAAGCTCTTATTGAAGTGTTTCAGAGCTCTCTCTGCATCCTCCTCAGACTTGAAACCCACGAAGCCGAACTTACGAAACTTTCCGTCCTTAGTGAACTTCAGTCCGCAGTCAGTCAGCGTTCCGAAGTCAGCGAACATTTTTCGGAACCGCTCTTCCTTCATCTACAAGCAGAAAAAAACAAGGCCATAAATATGATCAAATATGTAAATTACAGACCGTTGCAAGGATGCATCGAGGGGTAAACCGTACTGCGTGCTCAACACTCCAGTGTGCTGTATCCCCCAATATTACGACAGCTCATGGCTTTCATTTAAAGTACAATGTCGTCGAGTATGTAGAGGGCAACAACAAAAGTTATTGGAATGAATACAGATAACGTGTGTAATGAGACAGAACATTTACAAACTTCAGAAAAGCAGAGTGTGTAGTTCATACTGTATTTCAATTTTTATGGCACAGCGAGGAACCTAAGACATGTCAGCGTTTTTCCTCCTCTCTGTAAAATACTCACCCCATTTGGGAGATTTTTGACGATCAGTCTGGACATTTTATCTTCTTGTCAGTAGGGTTTAAACAGCAAAATAATGAAATCCTTTTTTGTCAATAATGAAGCATGGACATATCACTGTGTCGCCATCTTTGATGTGACGTAAATTTTCGTCGTCGATTTCCTTTCTCGAGACCAGCTAGCTTACACTGCCCTCGCCTGGATGTAATAAGTTACGTCGTGTACTTTTAGAGAGCTAAAAATCCCACCTATACTCACTTCGCGTGTCTATAGCCTTTAGACCAGGGGTGGGGCAATTCCAGTCCTGGAGGGCCGGTGTCCTGCCGGCTTTTGTTTTCACCTCTTAGCTACCTGTTGATTTTCACTTTGAAAACAGGTGTGCATGCTCTTCAGCCAATCAGAGACTATATTTAGTTGGTTGACAAGAAAAACAGCAGGACCATGGCCCTCCAGGACCGGATTTGCCCACCCCTGCTTTAGACAAACGCTTCTTAGTCTGAGAAAACACCTACTCGATGTCTCCACATCCCTGTCGGTTTTCGTTTGTTGTGTCAAGCATCATGATCAATTACCTTTCTATAATCTCTGAGTTGATGTGACTTTCCACTAGCTGACAGGTCTACTTGTCATGAGTTAACTTCAAATCACTGCTGTTAGGGTCAGGATGAAGCCATTAGTTTAGCATGAACTTCTGAAATGGGGTTTCATTTCTGAATCATTACACAAGCTTTCTTTCTGTCAGAAGAGCAGATCAACCTGAGAGAACGAGAGAAATCACTTTTCAGATCACTTTTTCCTAACACAAACTATCAGCTTTAGTTATTCAAATGTTTATGCAATAGCTTACGTCATTTTTCATTCTTGCGTAGTGGTGTTGTTGTTTAATTATTCATTTTAAATGCTTTTTATCATGAAATCCTGAGTGCCCGCTGTGGATGTGTGTTCACACAGCGTTGCAGATTTTTGGATTTTTAGCAGTAATTGTAATCAGTGTAACAGTGTGTGTGTGTGTGTGTGTGTCTGAGTGTGTGGGCAGGATAAAAAAAAAAAAAAGGAATGAACAGTTCAGGATAAAAACTAAAAGCTTTATTCAGTCTAAAACAATAAGATACAACAAACATGTAAACACATACTCAGACACAGACAATAAATTAAAAAAAAAAAAAAAAACAGTATCAACAAAATAAATATTAAATAATGGTGAAAAGAGCTGTCATTAAGACATAAAAAAAATCTGCATCATTTTCATTATTCTGACATAAGACGCCATCTCATTAACACAAGAGGGACAGGTCTTCCCCACAACTGATTTCAGTGTGACGGCGTCAGTCCAGCCCAGACATCATAGACAGCAGGCCCTCATGTGCATCAAAAGTCATATTTGTAAATATCTGGACACCAGGTCGCATTGAAACATAGAGGTATTGGAGTATCAAACAGAAAGAGAAACAGTGCTTTAGGTAATTACAAACAAAAGGCTTTCATTGGGAATGAATTCTCTCCATATTCTCCACATCAGTCTAACAAAGGGGAAAACAGTACTCTATGAATTGATGAACATGTAAGTTAAGAATATCATTTCAACGGTTTTACGCGCTAAAAAAAGAAAAACAGTGTCCTTGTTTTTTAAATGAAAACTGAAGGGGTCTCTTGTCAGAAACATGAAGAAAGTGAAATATCATACAAAGTCCACGTCTGTGTACATTAAATGATATATGTGTCTAATATTCACCAGAGTTCACTAACATCAAGTATTTTCATCTCAAGAACAAGGCTGTGCGAGGTTGTAACTGGTTTAAACTGTATGAAACGTGATAGAATATGATATGATTAAAATGTCAAAGTGAGTCCATCGCTCAGCTCAGGTCCACGGAAGTGTTTTTTTTTTTCTTCCTTCATGAGTCAGGCGTCACATGTGGAATTTTCTGGAAGGGTCCACATCTGCCCACTCCTTTAACCTGGACCGACTTCGACCATTGCTCACAGAAAGTCTATTGTTGGTCTCCGTGGATACTAGAATACAGTCACACTGCAAAAACATCCAGAGGGCCTGTGGGTTCCTGCATACCCAGGATGCTGTAGGCAATTCTCCTCTGGTGCCCCGGCAAACGCACCCCGATATTCTTTATGTCCCTAAGTGAGGCGAAAAAAAACCAAAGAAAAAGAATGAAGAGCAGTTTATATCATTTTCATACCATTATGTCACATCAGAGAGACGTACACATGCATTTTCAATGAATGCTCAACTTCATTCTGTGGAAATGCAGTGCCGCGGTGCTCTTGTCTGATTTGGAGTGTTTGTGTGTGTGTGTGTGTGTGTGTGTGTGTGTGTGTGTGTGTGTGTGTGTGTGTGTGGACTTACTCAGTGTTCAGGCGTAGCACTTGTTCCATGGTCGTGATTCCGGCGTGGCTGAAGGTCTCTCGATATTGTCCCATTTTCATAGAGTCCAGCCACTCATCCACTGACTTGAATGGTGCTCCATCACTGCCGCTGGTGCTGGGAAGCCGAATGGAGACGCTGAGGGATGGACAGCAACAGCATTAGACGCTTCATTCATTCTCTTATTTCTTTACTCATTTAATAATGGTTTTGTATTCTTCACATTCAAGGTAAGGTAACATTGTTTTAGTTCAAATATTGAGCCAAGTGTTTCATTCTTTAAACATAAGGCCTTTATTATATTTGACTGCGCGTTTTGCAGTTTACTCTGTGCTTTACTGACAGTGCAGACTCAGCGCAGGCTCTTACCGCGGGTCAACGCAGGCGATGGATTTCAGGGTCTCTGGGTTTTTCAGCAGTTTGTCCAGTCGATTGACGATGTCGACGAAACGAGGGCGCTTGGAGCGGTCCTGCATCCAACACTCCAGCATCAGCTGATAGACGGCGGCAGGGCAGCCCATAGGGGCGGGTAACCGGAAGGCCTCGTTTATGGCCTTCATCACCTGAGACGGGTCAAAACAACGCTCAGTTCCAGTATCTCAGACACATGACATCTGTGTGGCTTTTCAGCATGTCCTCATGGATCTGTCATGACACTGGGCTGAAACTGAAGTGTACTATGGCTGTCTGTTCTATGTTCAGTGCTGAGAACATTTATCTCATCTTTCAAAAGGAGAATGGGGGTGGATTTAAATCTATCGACCAAATCCCATTTTTAAGTTCTCGGAGCCAACACAAAACGGTTTGACAGACTTCGTGCACTGCAAAAACACCTTTCGGATCTTTCTTAAAAACCAAGGGGCATTTTATTGTTGCTCGATTTTTCAGTTTGAAACATTTCATGTAAACCTCTATTGAAATAGCTATTTTTATATATCAGGAAGATTATACTGTCTGCTCTGAGATATTATTGTTGAGAGGGAGTCATTATTGTTGTTGTTGTTATTGTTGTTGTTGTTGCTGTTATTGTTGTTGTTTATCTCGTACCTCCTGGTTGCTCATTTCCCAGTATGGTCGCTCTCCATAAGACATCACCTCCCACATGACAATGCCAAAACTCCAGACGTCACTGGCCGAGGTGAACTTCCTGCATGCTATGGCCTCCGGCGCCGTCCAGCGAATAGGAATCTTTCCTCCCTGAGGGATGGAAAAACAATTTACCTTTAATCAACAGCGAACTGTCCAAATACTGTATCAAATTAATATAACTTACAACAAGTTTTGGATTGAATGACTCAGAGACAGTTAACAAATAAACAGTTATATCCTTGTATAAATTTTGGTTGTTTTTTTTTTTTTTTTCATTTCTGAAGAACTGGCATGTTTTGACAAATCTGCCAAGTTCCACAGAAGCCAAACGTAACATTCCTGTTTGACTTCCGCACAATGCGCCTGCGAAAACACTCACGGTCGTTGTATAGGTCCCCTCGGGAAAGTCCTCGAGCACCCGAGACAGCCCAAAGTCCGACACCTTGCACTCCAGGTTCCCGTTGACCAGGATGTTCCGTGCGGCCAGATCCCTGTGCACGTAGTTCATGTCCGACAGGTACTTCATTCCCGCCGCAATCCCACTGAGCATGCCCAGTAACTGATACGAGGAAAACTCCTCGTCGTGGTCCTGTGACAGCGACCGGGAGAGACACGTCAGCGTTTCTGATAAACATCTGAGAGCAAACACTGCGCACGACGTACAAAAACCAAACAAAACAACTCATTTACTCGACTTACCTTCAAGAAGCTGTCCAGAGCTCCATTCTCCATATACTCTGTGATGATCATCGCGTGTTTGACTGAAATCGGAAGAGAAAGAGTTACGACTTTGAGACTGAGAGTGAGCGTTACCATGATGATAAGGCCAGGTCTAAAGGGTGGGTGTTGAGCGTATGGCACCGTGGTGACGTGGGGGGGACGCGTACATTTGGTGACGACTCCTTCCAAGCGGATGATGTTTTGGTGGGAGAATTGTCCCATGATGCTCGCTTCGCTCAGGAAGTCCTGCCTCTGTTTCTCCGTGTAGCCCGGCTTCAGCGTCTTTATCGCCACGGCGACCTCGCCACGGCCCGGGACCTTCAGCAGGCCGCGGAAGACTTCGCCGAACTCTCCTGCAGAACGTCAAACGCAGACACGATCAACATTTCGCTCACGCCCGACTCGCAGACCTTTACAAAAACCGGTTTATGAAAACACACCTCACGCTCTCCTCAAATCAAGTCACTTTCCATGAAGGAAGTCTTCATCTGCTTACTGTTACTGTGTCTGTGAAGCCTACCTGCTCCGATGACTTTCTGCTTGGTGACGTGATTGGGGTGGATCTCCGTCGCGAACTTGAGGACTGCGGCACAGGGGTCCTCATATGTGTGGGGGTCCACGTAGCTTTTGAGGGGCTGCAGTTTTTCTAAAACGAGAACAGAAGACAGAAGGTTTCAGACTTTGAAGAAAGACGGTGTGACTGCTAATCTACTGTATGCATGTAGGTACATGTCTCGGAGGATTATTGAGTCGGTTCTCTCTAGCATGCAGGACAATATTTGGGTCAGCGTTTGGGTGTGCTCAGTGAAAAGAGAGAGGGAGGGCAGGTCCAGCATGAATAAGATAAGAGTGCTTTTCTGGTACATAATGATTAAAATGATAATGGGCGCTTAATTCACTGTTCAGAAAGCGTGTGTTTGCGGGGTTTTTTTTTTCTTTCTACTGGGTGGTGGTGCTTTGGCCTACCTGGGCAGGAGAAATAGTTGATGTTTGACCTCTGTCGGCTGTGTAAACCCAGCTTCCTGAGGAGGGAGAGGGAGAGAGATACAATCGGATATTTTATTTAGGCTTTGTCTTGATGCTATTTTGAGGAAAATGATTTCATGCTACAGCAGGAATGTAAACAGCCAAACAGCGGGTGGAATATGTAAAACAGGGTGGGGAGACAGGGAAATCCTGTCTCCATGTATGATGATAGACATGATAGGGGAGAGGAGAGGAGAGGAGAGGAGAGGAGAGGAAAGGAGAGGAAAGGAGAGGAGAGGAGAGGAGAGGAGAGGAGAGGAGAGGAGAGGAGAGCGGTTGTAATTCTAACCTTTTGTGGAGCAGTAAAATGACCACCACGATAAGAAGCATAATTCCGCCCCCGGCAAGTGCTCCCATGACAACCATGGAACTATTCTGCGTCTGCGACTCCGCTGGGAGAAAACACCAGACAGTCATTTAACCCCAGAAAACACACACACAAAAACACACACAAACATGTACAAAAATACACACAAACACACACCAACATGCATTGCTGTAAAACAGAAACAAACCATGAGACATTATGCTCATGAGGTCCCAATACGATCACACCCACCCAACCACCTGCCCACACGCACACACACACACACCCACACACACACACACACACACGCACACACGCACACACACATACACACACACACACACACACACACCCATGCACACACACACACCCACACACACACACACACACACATACACACACATGCACACACAAAGATCTACTTCAGCTTATATCAGCAGCATAGAATGCTACACAACAAAAGTAGACAGCTTCCAGCTACAATAACAGGCCCACACACAAAGACTGGAAAAGACAAACACAGACTCACCCGGCGAGACAAAGACACACACGTACTCAGTGAGACTAACAGATATTTATGCCCTGAGACAAACACACACTTACCCACTGAGAGTGTCTCGTACTCGTGCTCTGCACTGTGACTGCTAGGGTGACCCTCCGGTGTCAGCGTGTGGACCCGGAACATGTACTTGGTACCGGGGGAGAGGTCATTAATCTGGACCGAGTTCTTCTCCAGGACCAGCACTACGTATGTAGTGATATCTAACTCTCCCTGAGCCTCCTGCAAAACAAAAAGAAAAGAAAAGAAAAGAAAAGAAAAGAAAAGAAAAGAAAAGAAAAGAAAAGAAAAGAAGGAAGTGAGTGAACCCAAACTCAAGAGTTAGAGCGACCAGTGTGTTTTGAGCGATCTAATAGAGGACTGGCATCGCTGAAATGCTGTGGCAGAACAAAAATAATAAACATACGACATGAATGGACACAGTGCCCCTAATACTACTACTACTACTACTACCATTACTACTACTGCTACCACTACTACTACTACTAGTACTACTACGACTAATACAAATAATAGTCATAGTAATGATAATAATATTGCGGCAGGAAGGTTTGCGGAGCGCCTGTGACTCACTGACCTTCTTGCGGTACATGAGTTCATAACGTGGGGAGTAGGAGGGCAGGAGGCGCCGATCGACCTCCCAGGACAAAGAGAGACTGGTGGTACTGCGCTCCTCCAGCCGCAGCGACGTCACTTTAGGAGGATCTGTTTGGGTAATCAGAGAGAGGGGGGGGGGGGGGGGGGGGGGGGGGGTTTAGTATTCTAGTACTGATGAGGTGTGTGCAGAAAATGTTACAGAAACTGTATCAATGTGTCGAAATAAGGCAGAACAAGTTTGTTTATTGTTCATGACTCCCTATTCCTAATAATAATATATGTAACCAAAGAATATAGAATGATTATTATACGACTGTGTGTAAGCGTATTAGAAATAGGCATCCTTGCCTGTAAAGTGGAGAACAGTAGTGATGCTGGCTGCTGCCCTCTGCTGGCTGTATTGAGAAACGCCACTGTGTGCCTCCACTGTAAACGTGTAGTTAACATGAGGCTCCAGCTCACTGACTGTGACCGAGGGTTCACTCAGGCCTGTATGCCCAGGGTCAAAACGCACCCTGCTACCGCATAACACACACTCATCGGCGGCACAGCGCTCGCATAACACATTGTAAGTGACGTCCTCTCGGCCCCCCGTGACCTGGGGAGGGCTCCAGGTGAGCTTAACAGATCCAGCGACCAGCTGAGGAGTGGACTCCAAGTCGAGAGGAGGACTTGGAGGAGCTGTTGGTGGAAGAAGATGGAAAAATGGTCAGGTTCCATATCACCTTACATATTTTGTACTTATTCCATATCAAAATTGGAGCAACTTCAATTGGATTTGCGCAAGTGCCTCAAACAAAACTCTTAAAAATGCCAAATATTCCAAACATTTTCCACAGCAAACCACAGAGAGAGAGAGGGAGAGAGAGAGAGAGAGAGGGGGAGAGAGAGCAAGAGACAGGTTTATCTGAGAATATCTTCCGATCCTTTTAAAATGGTGCTTACCGGAGCAGGGTGTAGAGGGGGGATCAGAGGGGGCCCTGTAGAAGCCTTCCTTGCAGGGGCACAGGACAGCCCCGGGTCCAGAAGGTTCCGTGTTCTCAGGACACGCCTGACAAGGCTCGGCGGACACGTCCGTCTTAAAAGAGCCTGCGTCACATGCTAGAGCAGGGGGAGAAAAAGAACAGAAGAGAGCATTTTTAGTCACCCGCGACGGGCGAAAACGGACAAGCACGGACGTGTAAAAAAAACCAGGTGCGTCCGTCCAGAGAAAAGCAAAACAAAATGGCATAAATAAAAGACGATATGAAAAGACATCCGCGCTATGAATGTACTAGTTGTCCGCGGGCACATTGAGAAAAAGTGTGGGCGTGCAAACCCAGCCGCTATGATTCAGACTCGGCAATCTGTGAAAGCGATACACAAATCTGGAATTCGACCGAGGGAAAAAAGAAACCTCTTTGACGCGCTTTTTGGAAGTGTTAAGCCTGCCAGAGTGTGAATGCAAAATAGATTAGCACTCGACAGACCAAAGTCTAGATGGTCTAACACATCCTTTCACAGCTTTACACACAGACAACCAGCAGGGACCAGATGTGTGGGAGTTTTTCCACCTTTTAAAAAGACCAAGGTGAGGCACTGGGTTGAATTCATCTCTAGATCGCATGTTTGTTCCTTTCTCAAAAAAAAAAAAAAAAAAAAAAAAAAAGAAGAAAAGAAAAAAAGTTTTATCAGCACGTGAGTCAAACTGTGATCTGTTCATTTTAAAAAGAGAAAATAAACCTATTTTGAAATTTTCAGACATTCAGATCAATGGATCATCAGAAATTTTTTTTTAATTTTCTGATGAAAACTTTGTTTAGACAAAAGTTTCGTTTTGGTTTTTTTTTGGTTTTTTAACAAAAAAAATTAAATATGTAAGTGAAAATAGTTATTGTGAAAAAAATCTTTTTCGTTCAAAAGGTCATCAAAAACGAAAATTAAAAAAAAAAAGAACTGCGTATGGCAGGTGAGTTTTGTGGATGTCCGTTGGACAAAACAGGAAGGCCGGGCTGTTAGTCTGAATAAGCCTCGTGCTCTCCTCCTTTCCTTCCTGTACCAAAGGATGAGAGAACAGTAATGTATAAACACAGGAACGAGGGATTCGGAAGAGAGGGAGACATCAGCCATCATTTAAAGAGCAGAGAACAAGAGCAGAGACGGCACATCAGATTTAAACACACACACACACACACACACACACAAAAAAAATCACTCGATCCGCGCAGGGCAAAGTCCGGCGGCGACGTATGGATTTAATGAGCGCGAGAAAGAAAGGAAAGAGAGAGAGAGAGAAAGAAAGAGTTTGAAATCTGTTTTTTTTTTTTCAAAAACATTCTCCCGCTTTTTGTTAAAAAAAAAAAACTCAGCATGTTGCCCATGGGAGCAGAGCTCTCAATCTCTCTCTCTCCTCTCACAATGAAGACTCAGACTCAGTTTGAGGAGCAGTAGGAGGTGTGTGGAGCTGAATGGGGCATGGTCTTAAGGAGCAATGACAGAAGTTCTCTCAGGAGATTTTGCGGAGGTGGGGGCGGGGGGTTGGGGGGGGGGAGGGGGTTGTTTACTGTGTTGGGGGGTGTGAGTGCCGGAGTGGGGTTTCAGGGGGCAGAAAAAAAGGTCGTTTCGCATAAGAAAGGCTGACTCCTCTCTTTTCATCTGACGCTGCAAAAGACAAGAAAGGAACTCCCTCTCCTTTCTTTCATCTAACGTCCGTATCTGCCGAAGTGGGATACAGCTCAAACGGAGGAAGAGCTTTGAAATAAAACCCAGTGTAAATGAATTAAACCAACACCAAAAGCAATTACACCATGTCCTCCCTACAGGTTCATCATGATTCATTCATCACAATACCATTTTAATCCCACTTAAGCTTTAATCGCATTTACAACACATCTGTAACACGGAGACAGTTGCCATCGATAGCACGTACTATAAAAATAAAAAAGAAATAAAAACCAGTTAGCGGTTACCACTGGACAGCTGTTTGACTGGTGAGGTACTTGTGGCATATATGCTCTGTACTTGGACACAACCTCAAAGAACGTCAGAAAAATTGTAAAGAAAGATTATCATTTCTGTGCTTTGCAAATCACACATTGATGTTCCAGCCACTCTCTAGGTCTGTAAATAACTGAAATTTCAATGAATTAGCAGATTAACAGAAATGATAAGAAAAAAAGAGCATTCAAATTGCGACACGAAACAGCCACGGGCTGTCAGGACGACCACAGAGATGGCTTTGCAGCAAATTGTTTTTCAGAGTGTTGGTAGAATATATAAAAAGATTTAACATTTAAGTTACTAAATTAGATTAGCATTGCAAAAAAAGGAGCCCGAGTGAAACCTAACATTTCCACGGTGGTTACCGAAAAACAAATCGTCAGACCTCCTCATTTGAAAAATGTAAATTATACACATCTATATTTAATGAATCTTGAATTGCTAGGTATTTCAGTTGATACTATCCATCATATAAACAGATCCTCATAATGCCACAAAGACTTAATGATAAGTTTGAGATAAAAGGACGCCACAGACAGTGTAGCCCTATCTATCATAGACTAGACACATCATTTGAATATGCAAATCACTTAATGTTACCCCAGCAACTCAACCTTGCCATAGTTCTCTAAACCTCTATTCATAAACTGACCCACCCCCACACCAATGAGGGCCAGCCAATCGCAGTAGTGGCCCTTTTTAGAGTGGCAGGTGGCTTTTGTGCCAAATGAGCAGAAGTCATGTCAAAAGACGCCCGTAAAACTCAAATGTGAGGACGAAGACGACACCGACTCGATTGTCCTCATAGTTGTGTTTGACTGAGTGCAGTCTTAGGCATCCGATAGTGCAAGTTCCCCTCACGCCACTCATACTGCGCTTTCTGCGAAACCGACAGATAACAGTTTAACCAAGTTTTTCAAGTTTAAATCTGACAGAACAAACCGTGAGCTATTTCATGCCTGAAGGGAAAGGTATGCAGTGAAGTCATTTTTTGAGATCAAAATAACAAGATAAAATGTTATGAATTGCGAAACGACAATAAAACTCATTTTGTTTTTTTTGTTGTTGTTGGGGGTTTTTTTTTGTTTTGTTTTTTTCGAAGTCCTGACTTGTGCAAGAATGTCAAAGCTGCTGACAAAGTTCCCCCGGTTTCCCTTCAGGGCTTCTCGCTGATAATTCCACACCAGAGGAGCCAAAACAATTCTCACCGTCTCCTGGAGACCGCGGAATCTCGGAAACGTTTGGAATCTGTCTCTTTTTTTCCGCAGACCCGTTTGGGCCCAAAAATTTCACTGTGCCCCCAACAACACGGGTGTCCGTTTCAGGTGAAGTTTTTTTTTTTTCTCTCTCTCTCTTTGCCTGCCTGCCAAAAGCCAAGGTCTACTGGATATCCCCCTTCACAGCTAAGCCTTCCTCTCTGGACACACACACACACACACACACACACGCACACATCCGGGCCTTTGAACAGCTGCTCTGCTGGAAAAGTCGCGTATATGTATGAGTTCCTCTGAGTCATTTTTGTTGGCGTTTATCAATTTTATCTGCTTTTTTGGTTGGTGTATTTGTTGGTTTATCTATTGACATGTTTATCTGTTTTTCTTTTTGTCCATTAATTTGTCTCTTTCTTTCTGTCTTTCTTATGTTTTTTCTTTCTTTCTTTCTTTCTTTCTTTCTTATGTTTTTTCTTTCTTTCTTTCTTTCTTTCTTTCTTTCTTTCTTTCTTTCTCAGGAAGAATTCACTCTAAATTTAAGTTTACTCATTTAAGTGTGACTCGCTGGGTGTGGGCTGGCACTGCACACAGAACAATTAGCACAGTTAACACGGCCATTCTGTGTGTGTGGTTTAGCTAAAGCCCACATTTCCCAATCCTTGACTTTTTCGACACATATTTCTCACACTACCAAAGGTGTTGTGAGTGGAATAGCCAGCAATTACACAATGACTGATTCACTGCCGGCAGGGTGTGGTAAGCATTCTCCATAATCTGTGGTTACCCATCTCTGTGGAAACACACATACACACACAAATACAGCAATACTCAGGTAAGGCTGTAAGTTTAAACCGAAAGATATTGGTTGACATCTCATATGAATCAGAGCAAATGAGAAACAGGTCAAATATTCCCACAAACACTCCAGTTCCTTTTTGTCATCTCAAAGATCCTCTTATTCCCTCCTTCTCAGCACCTACTCAGACCGAAACCACAAAAAAAAAAAAAAGCCTAGATTTGTTTTAGTTCATTTTGTTTATTTTACTCCTCCTACTCAACTGTTCAAACATGTGATAATTAATTGATAGAAATTTGTAGATGTAAAAACTAAAAATACTGGAATAACCTGGTTTTGAATAGATGCCATTTTATGTAAAAAAGAAAACCTGTCAAGACTACCTCCACCCAAGACACACACACACACGCACACACACACACACACTTCCCCCCCTGGTAACCTGGTATCTTCAAATTTCCTTCCTGAAACATTAAACACACAGAAGACGGAAATAATAGTCTGGCAGGTGATAGGGTGTGGGAATGACTGCAATGCCATTGGAGTGAGTCATACTCTGCCTTCTTCACTCCCTCTGCCACACTCACAGACAAGACTCTGTGCTGTGCTCCACTGTATTAACGAACACGCTGTTGCCCTGCAACACACTCACTCGCAAAACACACATGCCAAGAGCCCACCCACAAAGCACAACAGTTGTTCTTTGCCAGCCAACACACTGTGCCAAGGTATTTCACAAACATTTCTTTTTTAAACACAACAGAAGCCAGCCAAACTCCTGTCTTAAAAAAAAAAAAAAAGGAAAAAAAAAAAAAGAAAAGAAAGAAAGAGACACACCTGTCTAGAGGATATTTTATGTAACTAAAATGATGAAACTCACAACCACTCCTGTATTGCATTTCTCAGTTACGTTTCTCAACACAACGTGACAGCTAATTCTCTGTTTTAATCGTGGAAAATGGATCAGTTTCCAGTGCTAATCTGTATATCTCAGATATGTTTTCTTGTAGAAATCCCAAATAAATAAACGAAACAGGTTTACAGGATCAGACTCTCTTACCTTGACAGGTCTCCCCGACTGCCTGGTAACCCGCCTGGCACTGGCACTGGCCTACGGGCAGGATCCACTCCCCGCTGGCGGTACAGTACATGCGAGGCTGGGAAGCTTTGTGCGGCACCTGTCCAACGACCACAGCCTTCTCCACACACGCCCCCTCCACCTCTGTCAGGGGCCCTCCGGTCACCGTCTCGGGGAAGGCGGCCAGACCGCGCTGCGTAGCCGGACAGGTGGTATAGTAAACCTTCACCGATAGGAGGGCCACACACGCCCCGACGTCCTGGAACGCCAGGTAGAACCCCCGCATGGAGAGAGGCCCCACGCTACGCGTCTCCACGTTCACCTGGAGGTCCGACCGCCCCCCGCCCTTGTTCGCCGTCACCTCGTCCGGCGCCACGGTGGCCACTTTCCGGAACTGACCCTTCCGGAAACTGGTGCCCACGTCGGAGTCCGACTCGTACGCGTAAAGGCCGAACGTCTCCCGGCAGCCGGGGGGAGTGCCGCCGAACGTGTTGCACGCTCGCACGACGAAACGAAGTTCCACAGACACGCGGGAGACGTCAGGCCGGCGCTGGATAAACGTGGTCCGTAACCAGTTGTCTTGTTCTGTCTCGCTGGCTACATTACACACGCTGTATGTGTAAAGCATAGAACCGTTCACTACCGTCTGTACTATCTCCCACTGAGAGAGAGAGAGAGAGAGAGAGAGAGATTAGACAAATTATTAATTTGTGCAACCCGGGCATGAGACAAGAACCAAAAAACTTTTATTACTGAGAAAGAGATGGCCCTGAGACTCAGAGACTGGGAATAGGGTAAATCATCTTCATTTATTGAGTAACTTTTGTTTATGACCAAGGTTTGAAATCACATCCCTGTATCAATCACAAGTACCCATTTTGTTTTGAGATCAACACTGTCTTTTAAATGTTAAAATGCATAAGGATCATAATCTACAATAACTCAAACATCATCAGCAGAGAGAACAGGAACACATAAACGAGGAAGAGAACCATGGGTCTGTCTGCCAGAGTTTATTATCAAGTCGGATGGATCCAACACTCAAAATTTTTATCAAAAGTGGACAGAAGAGAGAGAGAGAGAAAGAGAGAGAGAGAGAAAGAGAAAGAAAGAGAGAGAGATGATTAATAAAACCACAACTTATTACATGCCCAACTTTCCTCCCTCTCTTAATCTCCGACAGCTTTTATTCATTCTCTTTTCTAAAGCCTCTGTTTCATCAGGTCTACACGTAAATCAGTAAAAGCAGACCACACAGGACTACTGTGGACACAGCAGCTCAACAGCTCAAAGAAACGGAGGGAGGTACTTGAAACATCAGTGAGAGAGAGAGAGAGAGGAGGAAAGAAAATGACAAGACTGGACTCAAAGGAGTAATTAACAGCCATGTCTGTGTGTGAGCGAATACCACAAAACAGCCTTCAAATGTGCAATTGAAAAAAAAAAAAAAAAACGCAAGGGTAAAACTTGGTGTAGCGTAGTAGACAAAAAGGAAAAAAATCTATGGAGGAACAGTTGGGTGGTGTAGTGGAAATCCACCCTGGATTTTTGTAAAACCCAACACAGTGCAGGAGAAGCTTACTCAACACTCCCAGTACTAACGCGTTTCCCCAAGTCTCAGAGATGGAAAACCACACAACTAAAGATAGAGGGTTAGATGATTCCAGAGTTTCCTTTTTCCCCCCTTTCCTTTCTCTCCCATCGCCACACACACACAAAATTATCCTGGTCCGGTTTATTACACAGTTATAATAGTCGGTTTATTATGACTATGACAAAGGAAAACCAAAGCCATGTTTTCTGAAGCGCTATTTCAAGCACTAGAGGAGATAATGGAAAGCTCTTCACAAAAGTGAAATTATCATCCGGAGTTTGTAACTGCCAGAAAAGCACTGTGGTCAGACCAGTTCTTTGACTCGAAAAAAAAAAAAAACGAGTCATATGCGAAGCATTTCTACTGATATTAAAACAGAGCTATCATAAAAAAGTATGAAGCTGTGGTGAGTCATGGTCCAGTCAGTGCAAGACCTTATCTATGTGTCCTAAAATGTACGCTGAAGTCACGCCATAGAAACTCAATGAGCGCAATAGCCATATCAAAGTAATTCTGGGCCTAACATTTTCCCAATGAAATATACACTTACCCCTCCATCATTCGGCCAGGTCAACCACCCTAATTCAGCACCAGATGACTTCATGTCAAGTAACACATCTGTAGAAAAGTATAGAAAAGTACAGAATTACAGATCATAAGTTTGATTCACTGTAACAACTGACTCGCTCATAAATCAGTTTAATATCAGTTTAAAAAAAGAATGAAATATTGGTAAATATACGATTCAACATTATAAAGAACATTTAAGAAACAAATATTGAAATAAAAGTCAAATTAACGATTTCAGTGAATATGTATTTCCGTCTTAAAAAGGAAAATATGAGACGACACGTTATGAGCACTATGCCAAAAAAAAAAAAACGATAACACGACATGTTTCTGCTCTTATCATATTTGTGACAAAAACGAAAGTAGGGCCTATTAAATTTAAAATAAGACATATATTTTCACACATTTGTATGAAACACGAATGTACAAGTACAAAGAGAGAATTCTCTAGCTTTTGATCACACAATGCGATGGAAGGAAGCAGTTGCTCGTCAAACGTTATCAGACAAAAATCAAACTTGGAAATAGTTACTTACGTTCTTTTGCGGTGATTAAAATAAATAACTGGTTAATAAATAAATAGACAAATAAAGAAGAAAGCTGTACGCGCCGATAATCCATAGTTTCTTGATTTTTTCTTCACTCCCTTACTCAAAACTTTCCCGATGTTCAATCTCGGCGTGTGTACCACATCCTCACACAGTAGCCCGAAAGTCTCATTCATGAATATGATACGTCATCAGCTCCGCCTGTGGAATGTGCGGGGAGGAGGAGCAAGTCAGCGCGTGAGAGTATAGTTCTACTGCCGGTTACCACCGATTATCACCTGTGTGATGAGGCCAAACCGCGGATGTCTGCAATTGCCAAATGAGTCAAAGTTAAATATTAGCCATACAACGAATTTCCTGTCACGGTTCTGAGTAATAGTAGATCTAAAGTGTAACTCAACCTGCTTAGCACGTTATAGTAAGTACTCAGTCAGTAGTCACAACATGGTCGAAACTCTTACGTTCTGAGTTTTTAAGTGGAAAAACTTGGACATTTCTTGTGTCATTCTAAGATACCCTCTAATATTTCTCAATAATTATTCACTTAGAATAATACAAGTATATGGTATAGAATCAGTGCAGCTATCTACAGGGAATTCCAGGCACAGTGCTCAAACAATATAGTTCCTGTATCCAAATTCAAGTTCAGGCAGGTTCCTCTCTTTACCTCACTGATGTAGACACGCAGGCACCTCTTCAAAGGTAACCTAACGTGTTCCAAATGTTCATCAATCCAGCCTCTTTTAGGCTTTCCCACGGACACGGGGGTGGGGTGGGGGAAGGGTCAAGTGGGAGTGCCTCCATGAATGAATGACTACTAATGACTTCAAGGGCTATGAATATGTAGGCAGCAGAATACGCAAACAATAGCATTGCCTAGCAACCTGCAAGAATTTCTGAGTCAAGTCCCCATTGAGAGCTGGTCTGTCAGAAGCGCTCCAAGTCCCTTGACCTAGGTGTCAAACTCAAGCTGACTTCTTCTTAAGAGTCCTGGGACAAACTGGTATTGTTAGGACAAGGTATGAATATTCATTAGACGAAATAGCGCAGGAAAGACCTCAAATTTAATTTTCAGACAAGCACTCTTTCGCTATAATGCATTCCGCACAAGCACTCGACAATTCCTGCGAGGTCAGGTAACATACATTAAAAATGTGTGGACACGCAAGTCACTTCAGCGAAAGCAGCAGCAGCAGCAGCAGGTCTACGTGCAACTCTGATGCTGTTTTGCGAGAAATTCATCATGTGGAATTGATTAAACAGGACAGGTATGGGTGTGTCTTTGCAGAAAACGTTCAAAGCAAATACGCCCCAAACGGAAAAAGAAGAAGACGAAGAGGAGAGCGCGTCGCGTTTGTTCGTCTGACGCCCGAAACCCTTGTGTTCAGGCCCGCACAACCGCGACAACGAGATGAGGTCCCCCGTTTCTTTCAGGCTCACGCACAATGTAGTGCTCCTATTCTCTCAAGAAGCATGTGTGTAGCTGTAGGCTTGAGTTTCCACCCCACTCCCACTATTCTTGACTGAACCCGGGAGCTTTTTCTTTTCTTTCCTTTCCAACGTGGCACCCTTCTCCCCATATCTGCCCACACAAAGCACTTCACGCCAGGGGGCAGGGCCGGAGCTTCAGGGGTCACAAAACAGTAGTAGCACCGACGCTGCGGGGTCATTCTCCTTTCACACCCCTTCAGTCCACACTCCTCTCCTCAGTAGCACCTCTTGCAGAAACAGCAAACAGAGGGGCGGTTCTCCATTGTTTGTCCCTCTGAATCTGTCTGCTCGACAAAGGCTTTGTTAAGGATCTGTGTGAAAAGGCCCGGTCCTCAAAAACAGGAGAAATAAGTGGCACAGTGTTGTGGGATAGTCGTCACAGATGTTTTTCCAATTCTAGAAACTGGACTGGGTAAAACGTGTCTTATTATGAAAAGATTGGATTCTAATGCACTTTTGCACGCTGGTGATACCTGTTGCTGCGTCGCTTTTAAGTTATTTTTATTAAAGTTTCAAAATAAGGTTTTCAAAAATGGGTTGAATGGAATGAATCTCTCTCTTTCTCTCTGTCTCAGTGAAGAATGAGTTACAAGGTTAAAAAATTAGTAATAGATAAAGAATTAGTAATAATGTTAAACAATTTTAAAGGTGGTTTAATAGATTGGTAGCATCTGCAATTACAATTAAATCCCATATAACAATTTCAGTATAACCCATATAACAATATAGTGTCACAACAGGTGTGTCACCAGGACCATTACAAAAGTTGCAATGCACCCTTATAAAAGAAATCAAAGAATCACCATCCCTTAGAAATGCGGTACTTGTCTGACATACCAATCATTAGTCATAACTTAAATTTATCTTATCTATATCCATCTCTCTCTCTCTCGCTCTCTCTCTCTCTCTCTCTCTCTCTCTCTTTCTCACTCTCTCTATATACACACACACACACATATATATGTATATGTATATGTATATGTATATGTATATGTATATGCATATGTATACGTATGTACGTATATGTGTGTGTGTGTGTGTGTATATATACATATATATTGTGTGTGTGTGTGTATATATATCTAGAGAGAGACAGAGAGAGAGAGAGAGATAGATAGATAGATAGATAGATATTTTTTTAGTTTGTCTTTGAAGCATTCCGTGTCTGTGCCCATTCTACTCAATATTTAGATTTGCCCCGCCCACATTGCTCAGACCAAGAATCCAGAGTTCAGTGTGAGTTGTCTGAGAAGCCTGGTAAACATAGCATTTGTCAGTGAATTGACCCCATAAAGATGACAGCAGACATTCATATGCACACGTTTGTGTGCTCAGCTTGATTGGAATTTCATCCTGGAGAAGGAACAAAGGGGCAGAGGAAGGAAGGAAACCCAGTGATAGGGTGGCAAGGCAGGGTGGAGGGGAGGGGGGGGGGTGCTTGGGTAATGGGGAGTTTCACACACAATGGGCCTCCTGGTGTCCTGCATATCTTCCACTAAGAACACCCTCCTATATCCTTCACACACACACACACACACACACACACACACACACACACACGTGCGTAGACACACACACACACACACACACACACACTGGCTATGACAGTGACAGCTGGGCCCACACGATCTGCAAGGATTGTTTTACCAGGCCCCCCACCCACCCACACATACACACACACACACACACACACACACACACACACACACACACACACACACACACACACACACTTACTGAGAGAGAGAGAGAGAGAGAGAGAGAGAGGGAGAGAGAGAGACATATGTCACACAAACAGGAAGCTTTGTCCTGTTTACATCACACTTTGACTTCAGCTTATGGCTAACAAGAAGTGGTCCTCTCCAGTGTGGTCCCAGCTGTGTAGGTATGTGTGGTATGTTGTGTTCTTAGGAAACACACAGTCGTGACGGCCAGACTCTCCTTTTTTGTGTATCAGATAAAGATAAAGCTGTCATGTAGTTGAGTTTACATGATAACTTAAAGGCAATTTGGAGCAGAATTCAACTTAGCATGTCAAGCAATTTCAGATGAGCATTGGACCATAACATATAGGAATGTGTGTATGTGTGTGTGTGCATGTGTGTGCGTGTGTGTGTGAATGTATGTGACTATGTATGTACATTGAGCTCCCTGTGGTCTCAATTGAAAGCAGGAACGAGAGTTGAACTTCTTTTGAAAATATCAAAAGGGGAAAAAAATGTGTTTATTTACAGATAAAGTTAATGTACCATTTCACAGTAATCACTGCACAGTACAATTGCAACCAAAAAGGCATAACTGCTAAAATATAAAACATTCTCTGAGCTGAACTTTGGATGTTTTGCACTTGAACAATAAAATGACTGTGCATGATTCTACATGTGCAATAAGACAAAAAGAAAGGTTTACACAAAGTCTGGGACAAGTTTAGATGTCTGAGTGGCAACATTCAATAAAGAAAGCCTGTAAGAGCTGAACAATGGGAGATGTTTTGATGATTATGCATGGAGAGCAAGAACAGAAGCGCTCTTAACTTCATCATCACGCACAGTCAAGGCATCCGCCATGTAAAGGGCTGCACCACAATCTATTTATCTTAACTACATCACTGACCACTCACATGTTTCTAGACAGCTCTTTGCTGTTTTTAAAGCTTGATCGGGCCGGCACGGGGTAAAAACATATCATACATGAAAAAAAGTGCTAAATCAAAAGGCTATTGGACATGGTTCCTCCCTAGTTCATTCCATCGTCTGGATTTCTGAGAAAATGGGGGACTGATTGCAGATACGCATACTGATTATGTGGGTTCGCACAGTGCTTGAGAAATCCTCGGTAAATGACTTATGCGCTTTGCTGGCTGAGGCGTAGATCTGTAGATGTGATAAGTCACCTGTAAATCAATAAATTTACCAGATAACAGGCTGTTGGGAAGCCTTTGGGGTGAATGGAATCCAGTTCATTGCTTTGCCAAGTTGGTCACAGTTGTCTTTTTTTTAAATAAGAAATAATACTACCATGCATGTGCAAGCTCTGCCTCATTTTCATTGTAATAGTAAAGTCAGTGTCAGCCCGTGTTATGAGCACGTTGAAGTCTCTCTCACTGTTCCGAATGCTGCGAACAGCTGAGGCTTGAGTGAGAGTGGATTTCAAAACTGTAGAGCCGAACGACCTCTGCACCTCTTTTATCTCTTTGACTGATACTGCCCCCAACCGGTACAGTAACGGACTGTAAAACGCTGATATGACGAACATATTTGGTTTCGTGGTGAACTGATCGAAAGTGTATTTAGACGAACAAAGGCATTCTAACGCAATCACTTGGGGTGAATTTATCTCCTGATTGGTATTGTTCGTTTGCTTATTAAAGAGCTCGCTGCAGGCACAGCTGTTTAGTGTTAACATTCGGTTTAAAAGCCTCGACGCCGCGTTATTTTTCAGCAGTTAAAATCCGAAACACAACACGATGTATGGGTGGTTCATACTACACATGTAGACTACTCTGATGTAATGCACTTTGCAACATTTCAATCGTACGATTATGCTTCGGTTGTAGGTTTTCAAATGTCCATTTTTACTGTACACAGTCGTGAACCGTAAAATTCTTTCCGGATGTGCTTGTCACGTGACTGCACTTCAGGACGGCTGTCATCAAACCAATCCACATGCTGCCTGTCCACACACATTCCTCTAAACACGCACAGGAGGAACAGGTAGGAATTATCACAGTCATTTTCCCTAATTGTCCGTGTTTTTAGTTTTGTCTGTCAGGAGACGAATTGCTACAACATAGCATAACTGCATCACAAAAGAATATCACAGTTAAAAGGTAGAAACCTGCGTTGTAGCGGAAGTGATTTGATGTTTCATTGAACTAAAGTTAAAAGATTAGTTGGCTAGTGACAGCTAGCTACCTGGTGAAAATGTCTGATCCATCTATTGAACAGCCTCAGCGATTGCTATGTCATCGCAGTGTCGTATGCCAGTCTTTTTACAGTTTGTTGCCCTGGTGACAGATTCAAAACGATTGGGTGACAGGAGATTTCTAATACTTCTGATGTTAAATTAACGGTAATGACATTAGACTAGCTGTGTAGGCTTGGTGATACGTTCATCTGGAGGACGTGGCACAAACTTTGTATCACTGTATCGTGATGCTGCACCATGACATTCCAATTTTATATAGCAATTCTTAGTTTTAGGGATGCACCATTGGGTTTAGTCTTTAGGTGATAGGCTGCAGGATAAATATTTGTGTTATTCAAAGATATAAAGTGTTGTTTCTTAAATACATTGAAGCGTAATGTTCATCGTTGGTATCGTTAGTATCACAGTTTAGTATCAGATTATCCGTTTTCACCGTTCGTTGAAACGCTTTGTAAACTCGATAATCATCACTTTTTAAGTTTCATATCAATAGATCGATTTAGTTTCCGACACCGTTATTCAGCCTCAAGCATTTGAATTCTTTAAATATCGTGACGTCAGCATACAACTCGTTAATGATAAAACAGATATTACGGAATTTTGAACTTCTGATTTAACTATTTATTATTTTCTGCACTTGGCTATATCCATTTTGTGTCCATACAGTTAAGTTGAGACGTCCGGGCATGCCTTTGCCCATCTTTCAATTATATCCAACCATACCTGGATAATTGTTCAGGATTTCTCAACACTTTCCCCATTTTATCGCAAAGTGCCCACGTACGGTAAAAGTCTGTTTGTCTAGGAATTAGATGTTAGGATAACCCTGAGGTGATGGCCCTACAGTAGGTCCCCTCCCCCCCACCCAGCATTAATCATCAATTCTGGCTGCGAAAAGGTCTCAGCTTTATCGGTCAGTTGGGGTAATCAGAATGCTACCATGGTGTCTACCTCACTGTGAAAAGGCAGATAATTAATTAATAATGATTAAGATATGGGTTCATATGTATGCTCAAGATATGACCATTGGGCCATAGATACCTCGGCATTTTTACATCTCAGTAGTGCCTCTTGAAGTTACATTGTGTACAAATCGCAGAAATATGACAGAATATGACATATGACAGAAAACTGTTAAAGTACTCCGTAAATAAATTCCCGCGAACTTAACTCCTCGGCTTTGTGATACGTGTCAGGAGTTAGGTTGTGTCTCAATACTTGTGTAAACTCAGGATTATCAGAGCAAATGTAGGGGCAGTGTCAGTGACCCGTAAGAATGACTCAGTTTGGCTGAATTTAACGTTTTTCGTTTGTGCTGATGCATCGCGTGCACCAAGAGCAGATGATGAAATCTTCTTGCATTTGACACATACTCAACCGCTCTTCCCCACTTTCAGATCCTAGAGATAAACAGGCCTGTTCGTTAGCCCAAGATAAGTGTTGCTACGAATTTGCCAATACTTAATTCGTATTATTTACCATTACAACATCCCACTAACGTATAGTATTGTATTGCTTTGGAAATGAAAGTAGGAATGTATAAGGGACAAGGTCATATTGTTTATTATGCAGTAAACAATATGACCTTAAGTGAATGGTGTACTTGTATAGATAAGTTCATTGACCTAATCAAAGGGATCTTGTTTAGCCTTGTTCAAATAAACAGCTCGTGATTAGTCGATGTGTTATAACATTAGTCATGGCCAAACGCTGGGTTCATAGCATTCGACACACTAAATAGACTGAAGATACTGCATTTGTTCCAGGTTCTCGTTCAGCTACTGAAAGATAATACGCAAAGAAGCATTTGACATCTCTGAGAGTACACTCAAGTAAATATCATCCTGCAAATTTGACTTACCATTTCTGGCGCACAGTTATCCTTGTTTGCAATAGGTGTGGGTTGTAGACTGAGCCGTTAGAGGATATGACATGATATTTTGAAATGCTTGTTAAGTTAAGCTAAAATGTGTCCTATCTTTGCCTACACAGGGTTGGAGAGGTCCAGGCAAAATCATGGGGAAGCTTATATGGGGGCTGCTACTGTTCGCCACCGTATGTTGGCAGAATTGTTGTGCCACCGACCCAGAAGATACCCAGTCTCGGGGTCATGTGCCTGTTATAGTTGTTGGTGGCACAGGTGACCTGGCCAAGAAGTACTTGTGGCAAGGCTTCTTCCAGCTCTATGCCAATCAGGTTGGCAAAGGCCACACGTTCTCATTCTATGGTGCGGGGCTTTCTCCAGGTGAGAAGGGCACTCCATTACTGTTTGAGATCTTGAAAGATCTAAGTTGCCCACTGGCGCTCTCTGCAGAACGCTGTGCGCTAGTTAAGGAGCAGTTCTTACGGTTGGCTCAGTACCACCAACTAAAGACCACTGAGCAGTACCAGACCCTCTGTCAACAGATGGATAAGCAGCTTAAGCAGGAGGGCATGGTGGAAGCCGGTCGCCTCTTTTACTTGTCTGTTCCGGCGTTCGCATATGCTGACATTGCGGAAAAGATAAACACCACCTGTCGACCCCCCGCCGGGGCTTGGCTAAGGGTGGTGCTTGAGAAACCCTTTGGGCACGATTACGTAAGTGCCCACACCCTTGCTATAGAACTGTCGAAGTCACTGAAGGATGAGGAGATGTACAAGATTGACCACTACCTGGGGAAACAGGTAACGGTGCTGTCCTTAATTTCACACTAATACTAAGTACCCTCTGACTATAACTGGGGCTCAGAGTCGTTAAAAAGGATGAATGCCCTCTAAAGATGGATTAAATTTTTTTTTCTTTATGTCCCAAAGGTGGTCTCCCACATACTGAAATTTAGGAAGGAGAATAAGGAACATCTGGAACCAATCTGGAGCACGCACCATATTGAGAGAATAGAGATTGTGCTGAAAGAAACCCTGGATGCGAAAGGTAATTGGGGGGGAGACTGTGTCTTGAGGTCGATGAACTCTGTGACCTGATTTCTGTTCACTCAAGGTCACCTTGAACATGTCAGCCCTACCATACACTCAATAAGAGTTAAATTCATATTTTAATGTGTTTTTAAGAAGCAGACATATTAATGCCAAATGTGTACGAAGGGCAGATGAAAGGAAACGTTATAAATCAGATTATTAAACTTGATCAGTGCACTTAATGTAACGTCTTATCTTAAGCATATAGACAGTGTAGGCAGGACTGTAACAGATGAGGCTTGCCACCTGTCGGCTTGCTATTCAACTTGGTGTTTGTTTTTTTTTGTTTGTTTTTTATTGTAGGTCGTATTCAGTTTTATGACCAGTATGGCGTAATCAGGGATGTGCTCCAGAATCATCTGACTGAAGTCATGACCCTGTTGACAATGAGCGTGCCAGCCGATCTTGACAACAGTGATGAAACCCTTCAGAATAAGCTGAAGCTCTTCAGCACCCTGCAGCGTCTAAACAGGAACAGTGCCGTGATTGGTCAGTACCAGGCATATACTGCCGAGGTACAAGAAGAACTCAACAAAACAAAAGATTACTTTAGTCGTACCCCAACCTTTGCCGGTAAGTAGCATGGCAATTTTTTTTTTAATCAGTAAGGATTAGGAGCCAACCGTGTCAGGCTTAAATTTTTTTCGTCCAACATGTCCGACTTATTTTAATGAAGGACTCGGCCTTGCGTTTATTCATGAAAATAACTTGACAAGATGTAACTCTACGCGCTTATGTTTTTTTTTAGGGGTGTTAATCCATATCGACACACCACAATATGAAGGCATCCCAATAATTCTGATGTCTGGTAAGATGCTTGATGAACGTGTGGGGTATGCTCGTATCTTGTTCAAAAACGATGTGTTCTGCGTTCAGGACCAAAGCAGCGTTCACTGCAAACCCAAGCAGATAGTTTTTTACTTCGGGCACGGGGACTTAAAGTATCCTGCAATTCTGGTCAGCAAGAACTTGTTCACGCCGGCCCTTGTAGAGAGCGGTTGGAATGAAATCAATGAGAACAAAGATATCGGTGTTCTTGGGTTGCCGATCAAAGACTACCATATCCAGACACCCGTTGTGCAGACAGAGGCTTATGCTGAGCTTATCTCTCATATTTTCAATGGACGCAAGGATTGCTTCGTCAGCACCGAGAACCTGCTGGCCTCCTGGAGTTTCTGGACGCCGCTCCTTGACAGCCTGGTGAAAGAGTACCCACGGCCTTACCCAGGTGGTGCTGCTAATGGCAACTTGTTGAACCTCAAGCTACGGGGCCAAGAGCTGGCTTTCAGTAATGAAGCATTGGTAAATGTGATAAAGCAAGGCCAGGAAGAGAACTTCCAAGTGATGCAAGGGAAGTTCCGCGGCAACGACATGATCTCAGCCTGGGCAGAAGAGCTGGTGAACCGGCTGGCCTCGGACCTCGAGGCAGCGGCCGAAGATGCAGTACGTAACGGAGGTGTCTTCCACGTGGCGCTGTCAGGTGGCTCAAGCCCTCTGGCGCTCTTTCAACGTTTGGCCCTTCACCATTACGCCTTCCCATGGAGGAACACGCACGTGTGGCTGGCTGATGAGCGCTGCGTGCCGCCCACCGAGGAAGGTTCCAACTTCCGGTCGCTTCACGACCATCTCCTTCAGCACGTGAGACTGCCGTACTTCAACATCCATCCCATGCCCGTGCAGCTCAACCAGCGGCTCTGTGTCGAGGAAGACGCCGGGCCACTCCTCTACGAACAGGAAATTAGCCGTCTGGTCAACAACTCCTGCTTTCACTACGTGTTGCTTGGAGTGGGCCACGATGGACACACGGCTTCTTTGTTCCCGGACACCAAGCTGGACGCTCACGGAGACCGTCTGGTAGCTCTAACAGAGAGTCCTGTGAAACCCCATCAGAGAATGAGCCTCACGGTCAAAGCGATTAACAGTGCGCAACGAGTCAGTGTTCTGGTGATGGGCAAGGGCAAGCACGAGCTTCTCACCCAGCTTAGCCGCGTGAAGGGCATCTCACAGAAATACCCGATTACGCGGGTACAACCGACTAGCGGCACCCTCACCTGGTACTTGGACTATGATGCACTTTTGGGTTGAGGCCAGTGTTGCTAAGAGTTAAATCAAACTGCACTTATGGCATTTGTTGATCTGAGTTGTTTGCTATAGTAGGTTTTTTTTTTTTAGAGGTGCAACTGGGTCAATGGTTGAATCAGATGTCTGTTCACCTTTCACCAATCGCTTAATTTTTTTTTTTTTTCTCAATGGCTTTTTATTCTTTGCACAATTATGAGTTTATTTAATTATGTTTGTGGGGGAGGGAGATTTCTAAACTGTGACATACGACTACTCCAATTCACTAAAGTACTGCAATTGTTGGATTAGTATGTAGTATTTTGTTATTGCATATTTGTTTAATTGATACTGCTTCACCGAATGGACCACTGTGCCCATTGTATCTAATGTGCACTGCCGTACAATCAGCATAAAATCTCAGGAAGGGGAATACTGCATTATTTAGCACACAGGGAACTGTTGGATTAACTGTAATTTCTCAGATTCAGTTTATTTCTGTGTGGGGTTTTTTTTTTTTTCTCGTTGATTGACAGGTAATTCCAGGTAATTGTCTCAAACATTTGAAAGAGTAATATATATATTTTTTCTTTTTAATCCAGACAACCTCATGTTCTTACAATAGACATGTTTATGGCCATTTGACATAAGAATTCAAAAATTAGTCATTTGCTAAAATTTGAATGTAATTTAATGATTGAGAAGGATAACAGGGTTAGATGTTTTATGGGCTGAGGGCGAGTGTTAGCCTGCAGGAAACTTTGTGTTTGTGTTTTGAGTGACAGGTTTGGTATTACCCTCAGACCCTCTTCCTGGTTGTTTTTAAACACTTTATTTTGGTGCAATTCCAGGAAGTGGCCGAGTTCTAAATGGAATTTTCAAACAGAGTGATGGTTGAGTTAACCAATTAGACAATAGAGAGAGAGATTTTAAGAATAACATAGATAAGAAGCACATTTTTTAAAGAACATTCAGAATCAGCTTTTGTGCCAATTTGATGATTAGAGTTGTGTGAAAATATTGCCTTATGTAATCATTTTAATTGAAAATTAATTAAGTGAAAGTGCCTTCAGAGAAGCCCTGCGGCTCCTGGGTGCTAGTATACCCCTCCAGGTTTTCAAAATGATGACCTTTTTGGGAGGGGCCTTATCTTTGAAAACAGCAGAGTTTAACATCCCAAAGAATGTAAAACAGTGAGTGATTTCACTGCGAAAAAAATGAAAAGTTAGGTCAACTTAAAATGATTAGGCCAAGAGCTCAAATGTTTACTCAGAAGCAACTGGGAAGATGCTTTGTATTTTAAATTAATTAGCCTAATTTTTTTTTTTTTTTTTTGCCACGTTCTTGTATATTATTTAAATCTGTATAATTTCACGATTCCCAGTTTACAACATTAACGGGTTTCAGTTAAGTAGGATCTTTTATTTGGTGACTGACTCAACACAACTTTTCCACTGTTATTTTTGTTTTGTTTTTTCTTTTAACTTGTAACAACATTTTTTTTTTTACACGCGTGCATGTATTCACAATGGAAAATTCTGTCTTTCTTCGAACCTTTTTTTTTTTTTTTTTTCCCAGCTGAAATTAATTCAGGAAGCTCAGATTCCCATTTCGTTCCTTCTCAGATTCCTTTTTTTTTTTTTTTTGGTAATAGTACTCAGGTTCAAAAGAGTCTGGACACACAGGTTCCCAAGACTTTGTGTATTGCCACGTCCCGCTTGTGCACTTAACTCAGTTAGTGCTTAAGGTGGAACTTAACCATTATCCTCATCATTTCAGTTCGTCTGTAGCCTTTTAGATCTGCACCAGCAGAAAAGAACATTCCAGAACCAACTGTTCAGTTGATGTAACAAACAGTGTACCAGGCCAAGTGTTTGATTCCTAGTCTTATGTCAGTACACCACTAAAGAGTGCCTTTGGCTGTTGTAGGGAACAGTCTCCACAACTTTTGTGAAGTACGGCTCTGATGCAAGAACCGATCTGATTGTGTTTAAGGTAGTCGAGGAGTTATTTTGACTTGGAGTGTATGTGTGTGTGTGTGTGTGTGTGTGTGTGTATGTTTTAAGGATTTGTTAAATACCAGTTCAACACCCAGCTCTTTGCTGCTTGCATGAAGACAATGCAGAAACGGGACTGTAAGGGACTGTATTTCATAGAAATGAAGTGCTCTTTAGAAATAAGGACATGAATGTAGGTATATGTGAATTTTAACTAGCTTTGGGGAAAAGTAGGACTTTAACTTTGAATGGGGTTTTTTTTTTTTGGTTTGTGGTATTTGATTCTGGGTAAATAATTTACATTTTTCACAGCATTCCACTGTAGTTGAATTGCTGCTGACATTGTAGAGTGTGACATTGATATTACCGAGTGGGATCAGATTTGTGTAAGATAACTGAATGGTGTTGTTCCATACCTCAGGTGTTGGGTGGTGCAGTTTTGCCCTATGACTGTTTTGTGCATCACATCAGGGAAAAGCTATGACAGATGGTTTATGGCAAAGCAAAAATCAGCTGTGTACATAAAAAAATGAGTTCTCTCTGTTGATTTTCACGCCATACAGTTGATTATTGAGAATAACATCGGTATTATAAAAATCAAGTCACACAATACTCAGAATTATTTGGAAGTTCACACTGAATTCTTACATATGAACTTTTGCAATATGTTTCTCGATTTGTATAACATTTTTACCATTTACATGTTCAGTAAACATTTTTTAGCTTTCCCATAGGCTTGCATTGTGAACAATCTCACGCTGATTCCCCCGTTTGCTGTGATCACAATTTTGATTATGTAGCAATAAAACATATATTTTTGAAAACAATATCATTTATAGACATTTATTTTGCTCATTTATTCATGAATGTATGTGATTTTGCTTTACAGAGGGATCTATATGTTTCAACAAACACACTATCCATAATTTATATATATATATATACCAAAAATGTCTCAGCTAAATATCACAATTAAATATGACAAATTGGAGTGAAAGAAGAAGAAGAAAAATGTCTTTGTGTTGTGCACTTTTATCAACCAGATTTGTTCACAACTACAATTACAAGCCAATACAGAAGCACACACCGCATTCATGGCATATCCCATCACACTGATAAAAGGTGTTGAGACATCAGGATAACACAGGTTCTTTAACCATCACATAGTCCATCTAAAAACTTACCATCTAAGACACAGCACCTGAGAGATGGTAACAGAACAGAGTTTTCCCTTTCCTGCTGTTTGGGGTAATGAAATATGTTTGGTTATTGGACCTGTCATTTAGAAGCGTTATCTGGACTCTGCTGGTTGTACCGACGGTTGCCATGGTAACAGCATCAATAATAGATGGGCACCGGGGGAGCAGGGGTTCATGTTCCTCTACAGAGGCATTTTTCCAGGTTCCAGTTCGGACACAGTCTGTGGATTAGCCAAAGCCCTCCTCTCACCAGGAAGAAGGCTGTGAGGAAACGCGCACGAGGAGCGTTTGATTAAGTCTCCGTGTCTTTGCAAAACAGAACGTCCACATAGCTTTCCCTTATTTCGAGATTATCTCTCTTCTTTTTATATCACAAGTATTTCAACAAAGAGCAGTGGTTAGTTTGTAAAATGTAGACTTTCCAAATAATCAGTATATATTTTTTGTAAGGGTAACTCATTTACCTGTTGCGATGATACAAGCCCAGGAAAGAACGAGTGAAAAATAGTACAACTCTGGAGTAGTTTTTGCCTGAGGAGAGACAGAAATTAATAATGTTTTGAAACATCCAGTGGAGGATTACTTCTAACACAAACAAACCCGAAATTCACAGCAGTGAAGTCCTTGAGCCGAGGGATAAGAGTAACTCAAAGCTTTGGGAGGAAAGTTAACCTCCTGCCTCAGCACTCAAAGAGGAGAGTAAAAGAAGAAAAAAAACACTCCAGGAATAGAGAAAATACACTGTAATGATTATTTTCAGACAGGTTATTTCCATACTAATCTCTAAATTGTTAAGGAGGTTGAAATAAGCCTGTCTCTTGTCTCCTGTTAAAATGGATGCAATGGTGTAAGACTTACACATGATGTGGCAGACAGAGTTAATACAGTGGTACACAGTCCTTGGGTGAAAGACAGGAGTCCAAAGGCATGGTAGGCTGCTAGGACACTCTGTGGCACCGGATCTGTGAGCGTCAGCGTAACTGCCAAACCTTTACCACACCACAAATGGTTAAACTGTCTCTTAATAGACATAACAGGCAAGAGACTGCTGGGCTTCTGTTTAAATGCCCTGTTCTCAATATGCAGGATAATGATAAAACTGTCCAGTAGTTTAAAGTTAATGAATAAAAGTCTGTGATTCAAGAGTGCATCAGAGAACAAATTAAATCACATAGATTAAATGGACCCATTTTTATGAAAAATCATAAATTGAATATCTCATAATTGAATATCTACACAATAACCCTGCAGATACATAGTATTAAGTTGTATTAAGTTGAATACATAGTTCATGATATTTCATATTACAAAAATAAAACACTTGAAATGCACAAAGTCCTACTAACTCAATAATTATACAGTTATCAGGGACACCTAATATAAAACCAGAGAAAGATTAATGACCTCACTAAACCTGTTTTTTGTTAACTCAGAGAATGCTGTTGTTTTTATAGTCATCTAGACAATACCTGTAGCCATGAAGGAGAACACGATGCAGACTGTGAGGTTACCCAGCAAGGGTTTCTGACAATAACGAGAGGACCTTGGTCTGTGAACATACAATCGCCTATCACAGTGTTAGACTTCTCATGAATGCTTCACAGAGCACTTCCCTGTAGCAATAATATGTAATGATAACTAGAATCATTAATGGAAATATTAGGAAATACTAAATGTTACAATAATTGTGCAATAACACCAGAAAAATGTTAAAGTTCTTAACATACTTCTCTCTCTCTCTCTCTCTCTCTCTCCCTCTCTCTCTCTGTGTGTGTGTGTGTGTGTGTGTGTGTGTGTGTATGTGTGTGTGTGTGTGTGTGTGCTGGATTCACTTGCCTTGTCAAAATGTAGAATTGCGGGGTCAGGGTAAGTACCACAAAGATGACAAGAACAATTTGACTGTGAGAGAGAGAGAATTATACCAACAGTTATCTACTTGTGCATTAGGCTCATTCCGTTCTGATAGGAAATAATAAGAATTTGAAAGATGACAAGCTTACAATTTCAGCCGCTGAGTCCTTGGCAGCCACCTGCTCAAAATAAAGGCTGTGTGGACAAGGAAATGATGAAACATTTTCCTAAAGCATCTCCAAAGGTTTGGGCTAGAAGAGAAACGTATACTTTAAAGCAATTATCCAACCAGTCAAACAGGTACGAGTGACAGATCAGGTACGGGTACGAATCACCGAATGCGTAATCTTCTAAATATGTCACTTAAATCTGGTGTTTTACTCTCTGACCCATAAGCCCTAAAAAAAAATTATAAAAATTATAGGCCGATATCTAATCTCCCATTTCTCTCAAAAATGCTTTAAAAAAAAAAAAGTAGCTGCTCAGCTTATAGCCCTTATGTCCTCTGACAGTCTGAAATGTTTCAGTCAGGCTTCAGGTGTTTTCACTCTGTGCTTACTAAAGTAAGTCATGATCTTTTGTTAGCCATGGATGCTGGTGCTACCTTCATTCTTATTCTACTTGATCTGAGTGCAGCGTTAGACATGGTCAATCACACTATATTGTTAAAGCGCCTGGAAAATCAAATTGGCATCCGTGGCTTGGCGCTCTCTTGGTTTAAATCTTATCTCTTTGAGAAAAAGCAGTGTGTTCACTGTAATAATGTGAGATCTGAGTATCGTGAGTTTAACTATGGTGTTCCTCAGGGGTTGGTCCTTGGCCCTCTCCTGTTCTCTATATACATGCTCCCTTTGGGTGACATTATTCATAGTTACAACAGTAACTCCATTGTTATGCTGACGATACTCAGAGTTTCTTATCTGTCAAGCACAATGACTACTCTGAATTGGCTAACCTTGAGGCGTGGCTTTGTGCTATTAAGTGTTGGATGTCACCAAATTTCCTGATGCTTAACGCAGGCAAGACTGAAATGCTTGTTATTGGTCCCCCTACACATACACATCTTTATAGTGATCTTATCCTAAATTTTGAAAACTTCATCATCTCTCAAAACTCTACAGCTAAAAACCCCAGTGTGATTCTTGACTCAAGTCTCTTGCTAGTCACTCATACCAAAAGCACCATCAAAACTGCCTCTTATCACCCTCGCAAATGTCGCTAAAATTAGGCCGTTTCTAAGCATGGCTGATGCAGAAACCATTGTTCACGCATTCGTTACGTCTCGCCTCGACTCCTGCAATGTTCTATGCTATGGTCTGCCTGCCTCTGTTACCAAAGGTCTTCAGCTGGTCCAGAATGCTGCTGCCAGAATCCCTACCAGAACAAGGAAGTTTGACCACATTACACCTGACCTGGCTTACCTTCATTGGCTCCCAATTCAAGCAAGGGCAGATTTTAAGGTCGTTTTATCAACATATAAAATTCAACATGGGCTTGCGCCGGCTTTACACTTTATAATCCCCCTCGTATCCTGCGCTGTCAAGATTCTGGAATGTTCGTCGTTCCAAGATTTAAAAAGAAGTCTGCTGGCAACCGAGCCTTTTCCTACTGCTCTCCCCTCCTCCGGAATAGTCTACCTACAGAAATTAGGGAGGCAAACTCTCTTCATTACCAAACTAAAGACTTATCTATTTTCTCTAACTTTTGAATCATATAATTTTGATTTGACTTGGACATGTAAAGCCCTTTGAGACTATAAATAGTGATATTGGGCTCTAAATAAACTTGTATTATCATTATTATTATTATTATTCATTTACACGGAAAACCAAGAACACAAATGGCAGAAATGCCGTAGATGAAATAAATATTTCATGGTTATAAAATTATCTTGAAAAAGCTCCATGGCTAATACAAAATAAAAGATAGAAATTCATAGAGTAAAGAGAAAACTGAAGTATAACACATGCTTTTCTAAGAAATACTGAATATGACTTACATGGTAAGTCCACCTGTTGTCTACGAAGATGAAAGGAAAGCGAGTGGTAGGGTCTTGTCATTTGTTGTGCGTGTAAATTGCGACCTCTAGTGGTGCATTAAGAGTAAATCAGGCGTTCAGGGGCAGAGTTTTCAAAAGTAGCTCCGTGATAAACCAGAAAAAATTGAAAAGGGTGTATATGTAGAAGTTTCTGATTCTATCTATTTTCTCACAATATTTTTTTATGCATTAGACTTCCCTCATTTAATGAAGAGCTTTATTAAAAGTGTGAAGTAAAATGGTCCAATCAGAACGAGGTTCTCTCCTTCCGCCCCTGTCCATTCTGCTCTGTCAATTGGTTATTTCCTGTCTGCTCAGACAAGAACTATAGTGGTGCCCCCCCCCCTCCCCCCACCACTTCTTTCACTTTACATAATGTACAGGTTGTTTTTTCTTTTCTAATTCATTTGACATAAGTTACCTCTCATGACCATAGCTCTTCAAACTCTAACTCAAACTCTCAAACAGTAGAGACCATGTCATTGCAGTTGGTCCCCCTGTCAACACGTATGTTGTTGTTGTTTTGTTTTTTTTTAACTTGCATTGTTCTCTTTCGAATCCCACGGGACATATTGCTAAAATGTGTGTGAAAAGTTGCGTTCCGCCCAGGATCGCACCTCTTCCGACAGTGCCTTTAAAATAGGCTTTGTGCTGGACATTTACCCCCTGCCCCAAATTTCTAAACAGCAGACCAGAGCAAATTGAAATACGACACATCAGTGACTCTCACTCACTTATAGCAGTTGTGACCCACATAACTCAATCCAGCAGATTTGTGAATTCCAGGGAGTGGTGGACACAGTGTGGAAAAAAGAACAATTATGCCTGTCAACTACAGTGGGACCTGGGATATGGATACTAATGAAAATTTGGAAGGCTATATGGTCGCCCTCGGTGAGTCGTGATATTAATTTTTCATCGTCAGTTTCATTTCAAAATCTGTTCCTTATTTTCTTATGTCAGTGGAGGAACTTAAATGTTTCAGACACAATGTCGCCATATGACAGGTTGAGATTGCATCTGGTAGGTTTTTGAAAGGCAAGAAAATGAATTCCATACTCTATAACTCTCTTTTTTTGTTAATTATACTGAAGTAGCAATAACAATTTCAAGTATTTTTTTTTTGTTCTGAGAGCATGAAAAAGAGAGTGAAATTTAATGTAATGCCAAGGATTGAGAAATGACGATATCCTCATTGTGTAACAGACACATCTTATTCACCACAATATCACTATGGTCTGTCACCACGGTTAAAGATACAACTCCATACAGCTCCCAAATCATTTTCACACTTTCTAATTTATCTTGATGCTTATAGGATTCTTGATGAGTATATAAGAATATTATCGTGTGTGTAGGTTTTGTATTTGTACAGGTGAACCCATACAAAGACACACTGTATGTTCTTACAGGACAAAAACTATTATGAAATGTATGTTTGTGCTCTTAAGTGGAATGGAGATTGCCTAACGTTTGACATGGTAATATCGGTGTACTTCTTTATTTCTCCCACGAGCCACAAATGGACGTTGCCCGACTTTTAACCACTTTTCTTTACCCAAAGGAATCGACTTTGCTACACGCAAGATAGCGAGAATGTTGAAGCCACAGAAAGTGATTGAACAAGATGGAGACAATTTCATCATCAAGACCATCAGTACTTTCAGAAATTATTCCTGTTCCTTCACCATTGGCCAGGAGTTTGAGGAGATAACAAAAGGCCTAGACAACAGGAAATGTCAGGTAAAACCTGCATTACTTCCTGATTAAAACATTTAGAGAAACACAGTTATGAGTAAGACCACATAAAGATATATAAATACGCACACACACACACCCCTGTGTGTGTATGTATGTATGTGTGTGTATATATGTATATATATAGACATACACACACACACACACAAACAACCACACACACACACACACACACACACACACACACACACACACACATACATACATACTGTATTTAACTTTATTACAGTAATGAAGGAATGCATAAGCAAGTCCTCTGGATAAGATTTTGACAAAATAGCTTCTCTTTAATGTGTGGCATTGTTTGAAATACCATGGTAATACTGCGAGTCAAATGCCAGAGAGACCAATTATTGAAGACAAATTGCTGCAGTAAACACCTAGTGATTAATTTCCACAGACCGTGGTGAACTGGGACAACGACAAGCTTGTGTGTGTTCAGAAAGGAGAGAAGAATAACAGAGGATGGACTCACTGGATAGATGGAGACACTCTCTATCTGGTAAGTCATAAGTCTCATACAATCCTATCTGAAAATCTACAAGGCGATGTATCAGTCAACCATTTGTCTGTCTGTTTTGTTTCCTACCCTCTCATAGGAACTTCAGTGTGAAGAGCAGATTTGCAAGCAAACATACAAGAGGACTGCTTGACTTACAGCGGAGAGACAAGTTACAGGACAACTCATTTATGCCTGTATTTCATCTGCTGTGGACTGTGCTGTATGTGATTGCTTGTGTTTCTATAAATCTGCTCAATGAACTGAATGTGTGGAGGTGCTTCAGTGCTTAAACTGATTTTGTGAAATCATGGCTGAATTATTGTTGAGTATGCTGTTGTATTAAACGGGCACAGACTTCGATTCACCCATTTGTGTTTCCGACTGAATTAATCGATTGTTAAACTGACTTATAAAAAAAAAGGAAAGAAAGAAAAAGAAAACTACACATTCGTACACTTTGTGTACCAATCTGTCAATGTATACCAATCTGTCAGTAACTGTCATTAAAACCACATCTAGGAGTCATTGGGTGTCCGCACAAGTAACGACTCCTGCTAGGTAGGGGGCAGTACATGCAGCTCCCTCATGACGTTATCCTTATGCGCAGAGAAGAAGAAAAGTTTCGCGCAATTTTTTAACTAGGTAGGAAGAAAACAAAACAGCAGTCAATCTTGGTAGACCAGCGTCATTGATGAAAGACTGACTTACCCAGCTTAAAGTTAACTGTCGAGTCGAGCCGTTTGCTGAACGACTGAGCAATGGATGAGGACGCAGCGCAACGACAGGTTGGAATTTATTTCTAATGTCTTGAAATTAGTTACAAATACATTTAAAGTAGCTTACTGTGTACTAGTAAGCCCACGCTGCTATAATGTTTTGTCTCTGTGGACTTAACATACACTATCTACTCTAACGCAGCGACTAAAAGCCGCAGTTCACTACACCGTCGGTCGACTTTGTCAAAGGGTTGCTGCCGATTGTGATAAGGAGATAAGCAAAATGGCTATTGCCGCTATTGCAGAGACGACGTTTCGGCAATGTGGTAAGACATCAGTACTACGATGATAATAACATCAAACTTGCTACAGTCATCCCACAGATACATATAGGCTTGTTTGTGTAGCACCTTTCAACGTGCTTTAGAGATAATGGCTATTTTAAATGGATTTACAAAGGGAATTGAAAAGTAAGAATAAAGAGAAGTAAAACACATTAAGGACAAATTAAAGACGAGAACAACTGCTTAAGAGCACAACAAAAAAGGAAGAGAAAAAGGAAAGCAATTTAAAACCACCTAGTGAATCAATAGTTCTGAGGATTTCTGGGGGGAAACTCCACAGTTCGGGGCCATAGTAAACAAAAGCTGACTCTTTAGCTTGGTTTTGGGAATGACTAACAGATTGCTGTTGTCTGATCGCAGAGATCTAGGGCATATCTGACCTGAGAGATCTGAAATATATCTTACAACCGTGTCACAAAGGCAGAGAGGGGCAAGATCATGAATACATTTAAAAACTAATGGAAGCATTTTAAAATCAATATGAATACATACAGGTAACTAATGAAGAGAACTGGGTGCAGAGTATATTATGGTCTCTCTTTCTGTTGCAATGTTAATATTCTGACAGCGCTTTTGGATAGGCCAGATAAAAAAGAATTTAAGTAGTCCAATCTAGTTTACACTGTGACGTGTATGAGTTCTCTCTGTCAGCATTGGTGAGAACAGCATAGACCACAGAGATACTACAGAGGTGATAGTTTAAGAATCTCATCGACAGCTGTGATTGCTGTTAAAAACAACTACTGGACTCTTGGTGTGGTTTTTGGCCTTGAGGGACAAATAGTTTAGGTATACCCGTACATCATTCCTCTGTGCTTCATTCCCTACAGCAAAAACTTCTTTCTTACCTTTGTTTAGTTGTAGGGAGTTGATGTTATCTATGCACGCAAGCAGAGGACTGATAAGACTCAGGTGCCAGAGACAAGTAAAACCGTGTATTGTGTGGATACTGGTGGAGGGAAGTGTTGTATTTTTTTTTTTAGATACACTGTCTAGTGAAAGCATATGAACATTAAAGAACAATGGCCCCAGGATTGAACCCTGGGGGACATAGAATCAAGCTCTGACTCATGACCTGAGACATGAGTATCAAGCGCAGCAAAAAATTCATGACCAGTTCGGTATGATCTAAACCACTCTAAGGCTGGACCAGAAAGGCCAACCCAGTCCTCTTGCTGGGTAAGAAGAATCTGTCGGTCTGCTGTGTCAAAGGCAGCAGTGAGGAAAAGAGAGCTATGACAGACAGGTTGTCTGAGTCTCTGTGAACTTTCAGATCGTTTAAAATCTTGAGAAGCGCAATGGTGAAACCAAAAGCAAGAGCATGATTTTTTTCATTGAGGTTATTTGTGTCAAGATAGTCATTAAGTTGTATGGACACTACTTTCTTAATTATTTGGCCAAGAAAAGGAAGATTAGAGATCAATCCATAGCTCAGTCTGGTCAAGATTTCATTTCGTTAGCTGAGGCCTGACAAGAGCAGTTTTAAGGTTAGAGAATAAATACATTGTAGTGATTGATTTTGCTATTTTAGTTGTGTTCAAATTGGAAATTCCTCTGGGATGAACTTGATGCATTTTATCTGTGTCTCTCGTCTTCAATCACAGACATTTTCGCTAAAGATCTGGAAAGCTTTTCAAGGTAAGGATCAGCTGAGCTGTCAAAAATCGCTTTAACACAATGAAGAGTGATTAAATGACCTCTACATTTACAGTACAATAACCATAGATAAGAATCATAATATACTCCTGTCTGTGTTTTTGTGAGTGCATATGTATCTATAGCTCTGTGTGTACATTACGTGTGTTAGTATGTGTGTGTGTGTGTGTATATATATATATATTTATATAAATAATATTTGTGTGTAAATATTCGTCACTATGCCTGAATGCGATTTCAGACATGCAAAAAGAAACACCGTCATGGCAGATGATGTGAAGCTCGTGGCCAGACGTAGCACTGCACTGGTGAGTCATGTCTCACTCTTACACCATTCAGCATGTAAAGAAGGCCTCCATGGCCAAATCACTCTTACACCATTCAGCATGTAAAGAAGGCCTCCATGGCTGAATCACTCTTACACCATTCAGCATGTAAAGAAGGCCTCCATGGCCAAATCACTCTTAGATCATTCAGCATGTAAAGAAGGCCTCCATGGCCGAATCACTCTTACACCATTCAGCATGTAAAGAAGTCCCTACTTAAACGGAGGAATTTCATTCACGCACTGAATCATAAGCCACCTGTCAATCCTTATAATGCACTCTGCTTCAGAGCAAATTCAGATCCCAATACCCACTGGCAGAATGGCTGAGATGTTTGAAATATTTTGTGGACGTCTTCCATTTTAATCGCTCGAGGGGAGCAGATGGCAGGTCACATGTGGCATGTGTGAAGGCTTGTAAACCGACTCTTAAAATGACCTTTAAAACTAGCCAGCTTTTTCAACCACATCCACAATCACTCTTCGAATGCTATAAGCAGCGCAGGGTAAAGACTGACAGTTCCGATAGCCAATCAAGTGAAAGGATAGTGACTGTAGCTACTAGGCCAGTTTGTGTTGAAGGTGGCACGTGAGACACAGTGCTGGTCTAACATTGCTGTGTGATTTAGAAAGGATGACGGTTCTGATCACTCAACACGTTTCTTTACTTTTAAAAGTCTAACTACATCCAAAGAAAGAGCGAGGAGCTTGCCAGCACCAACCAGGAGCAGAGGGAGAAGAGAAAGAAGAACGCTGTCAAAAGAAAGAGTACAGATATGGACATAAACACAGAGACGACAGAGGACTAATAACATGGACAAGAACACAGAGGGGATAGAGGACTAATAATATAATATGGACGTGAACACAGAGGGGATAGAGGACTAATAACATGGACGTCACCCCAGAGGTGATAAGAGGACTAATATAATAATGTGGACGTGAACACAGAGGGGATAGAATACTAATAAGGCACGTTTAAAGGAACCACCCTCACTGAGTTCAGCGTTCTGTCATCCGAAAACGGGATTCTTTGAGATTCTTTCTTTTTTGTTGTTACCTTGAATGTTTAATATCACAAACTGTAAAAATGTTGGGCTTCTTTGTCAAGAGAAGAAATGCTGAAACAGAGAAACTTGTTAATTGTACATGAGTTAATTAAACAAAACAGATGCATCTGGTTTGAGTATTTTATTTTAGTGAGTGCAAAAACATGTCTTAATATGGCTGAAAAAAAAAAAAATATATATATATATATATATATATATATATATATATATATATATATACAGCTGCCAATTGTGTAAATAGAATAACGAAAGACTATGTAAAACATTGAAATATTTTGAATTCAAGACCGCTTGAAATATTTCAAGTTCTCTGGTGACTGCTGACTTCCTAAACACACTCTAAACCTCATTCTACACACCTAAAAAATTCTGAAGGCCATACCTTGTTTTCTGAATATGTACTGATTATTTCTGTAAATAAAAAAAGACTACTGTCTAAAATTCAAGCTCCTGCTTTGTACCAACACATTTGATTTGTTAAAAAAGAAAGAGCCAATAGTGATTTCAGTCCGCCAATGAGAGTCTCCTTCCTGACCTGACTTCTCCGTACACAGCAGCAGTCAATAAACTAAACACTACCATACCATGGCAATCATTACCCGACATGAAACAAGATCGGGAGGGGGGAGGCCCGATTCAGCCGAAAAGGGGCTTCGGAAACTCTCCTGAGCTTCATCTTCCGTCACAAACCTGACCCCTCACCGTGGATTCAGCTGAAAACCTCGGCCAGCGGTCGCTCGGGGCCCCTAAACGTGTGAATTCAATTAGTCATGTCTCTTTCTTTTGTGAGAAAAAAAAACAACAAAAAAAACCAAACACACAGGATAAACCAGCACCATGAAACAAAGTTACCTATTCAAATTAAGTTTTTATTGGACAACTCCCTTCATTTGACAAGTCATGTAAAAATGCCTTTTTGTTTTGTTTTTTTTGGAAACACTGAGCAACGGTCGAGGGGAACTTCACAAACACCCACAGCACTCCACATACAATTCTCACTTACACCAGCATTCACTTGCGTTCCTCTCTGTGTCCCTCAGAGGGTGTCAGCCCCATCAAAGTTCACACTTACATATCAAAATACAAGAGAATAGAGCACACACACCATACAGCATTCATTTCGGGTTATAGAGTCAAGACAAGATATTCAGCACAACATTCCACAACATTTTTTTTTTTGAGCTATTTAAGCACATCATTAGTATACTAAAAGGAGAAAGAAATGAAGATTTTTTTTTTTAAATATGTCGATATCTAAAGACAAAAAAAAAATGTGATCTTGTGGTACATAGGAACAAACTGTCCTGTTTTGCAGGGTCACAAAAAGAAAGAAAGAAAGAAAGAAAAAAAAAAAGAAAAAAGAAGAGGCATTTTTTTTTTTTGAAGCAGCTCTCATACACACACTCTCACCCAAAAAAATGCCACCCATCGCAGGCACAGCCGGCTTCTCTCTCTCTCTCTCATCCAACAATCAGTCTGTTCGCTCGTTCTTTCGCTCCTTCCACGCTTTCTTTATCTCTCTCTCCGTTCGCTCATTCTCAGCGTCTCACTCTTCGCCACCAATCGCACTCAAGGAGAATCTTTTTTTGTTTTTTTTTTTTAAATGTCACTTTTTGCTCAGTTCTTGTTTTTGTGTTTTTGTCTAAAAAGCGGATAAAAAAGGGGACACCCACCGTCTGGCCGGCACCTGGACATGCGATGGATGGATGGATGGAGGAGGAGGAGGAGGAGAGAGCCGCTCTGTGGTGGAGGATAAGCGTTTACACATGAGGAAGACTGTGGCCTCAGCCTTTACAATGCTGCCAAAGGGCGCCTCCTTCCCAGCCAAACGGGAGAGGTGGTGTCAACTGCAGAAGAGATGGCGATGAAGGCTTTTGTTTGTTTGTTTGGTTTTTTTTATCCATAAAACTTGTCTGCATGAACAACTGAGCTGCACTTTAAAAAAAAAAAAAAAAAAAAAAACATACAAATTTTTGTTTCAACCAGATTCTTTCCAATGCAAGGTTGATTTTTTTTTCTTCCCCTATTGGATTTGTTTTAAAAGTGAGATTTAGTGATGCAGGAAAATCACATGCACCTTCAGGAAAAACGACTTTAAACACATGCATTTAAGAATCCAGTTGAAAGTTATTTCGTCTACCGAGCTAAGCAAAGGTCTGTTTGTTTGTTTGTTTTTTTTCTTTTCTTAAAAAAACAAAAACGAAAAAGAAGAGGAACCTCACACCTGAGCTGGTGCGTTAACTTTTAAACACCCTGGTCAACATGTTCCACTTCACACACTAAATTAAATCAAATCTCACGTTTGCAAAACATCCTATTCTTTCCATCCTCAGATTATTTTTTTTTTCCTCCTCCCATATACAGATGACAAGAAATAAATTTCTCAATAATAAAAAAAAAAATAATAAGGGAGAAAAAAAAAGGAATACTTACCAAACACACACTAGAAACAACAACAACAACAAAAGACCCATCCACAGCTTACATACCCCACCCTGAAGACTTGGACTCCATACTGGAGCCAAAGCTGGAGTTGAACCCGCTACCACTGGTGGTGGAGTTAGAACCCGTGCCCCACCCCAAGCTAGCTGAGCTAGTGCCGTAATTACTGTTGCCTGAGCTGTAGGTTTGGGTGCCGTCTCGGGCAGAGCTGGACCCGCTAGCGCTGGTTGTCGTTGACTGGCTTTGCTGACTGGCCAGCATTCCCATCATGCCCCAGCTGCTCTGGAGAGCGGCCTGAGCCGCGGCCATCATGGCCGGGTTCAGGTTGAAGGTGCCGAAGTTGCTGGAGCTGCTCCCTAAGCTACGGCTAGACCCAAAGCCCTGACCCCCGAACCCGTTTCCAAACCGCCCCGCGCGCTCCATCATCTGCCTGCTGCTGCTGTGTTTCGGCTCGGCGTTGGAAATGTGGACGCTGACGCCTTTGATGATCAGATCTTCCCCGCAGAGCGAGGCGGCCACCTGAAGAGGAACGGGTGGGTGGGTGGGGGGAGTAAAACATGCGTGAGGCAAGAGTCGAAAAAAAGAAAAACATAAACATAAACAAAAACAAGAACACAAACACCGCTCTCCACGGGCCTTTACCTGGTCGTCGGCGAAGGTGACGAAGGCAAAGGCCCTGAAGGGTTTGGGGATGAAGACGTCGGTGACCTCTCCGTACTGCATGAAGAACTGACGCAGCTCGTCAGCCGTCATGTCCTCAGTGCAGCGGCCCACAAACACCTTCCTGCTCCTCATCGGCTCATCTGGGCCTTGCTGTTGCACAACGGAAAGGAAGGGGGAGGGGTGTAGAGTTGTATACAATTCAGAATCGGTGTACAATTTCAATTCTCGACGTTCTATACATGGAATATTTGACGTAGAATCTGGCAAAAATGAATTGTTTTCAAGTCGATATTCTGAGTTTGCCGAGTCACAGAGCCGGGCGAGGACGAGTACCCACAATATCATCCACAGAGAAATGCAGAGGGGCAGCGTGTGATAAAAGCTTATTTACCTTTGAGTTGGGGAGTTTACAGTCACACCATCTCCCGTCGATCATATGACGCTGCGCTATCACTTTGTTCTGAGTTTCGTAATCCGTGAACCTCACAAAACCAAACCCCTTTGAATTTCCCGTCTTTGCGTCACGTTTGACCTGGGGGGAGGGGGGGTGGGGGGTGGACAGAGGAAGAAAAAGAAAGTGTTTACACACCATGAGCTGAGAGACAAATCTGAATGACTCATAATATTCAGTATTTTAAAATAGAGAAGTTTATTAGGTCATTCCTTTCGTCCCATTGTGAGGGAGACTAATGAAACCTGGCCTTCGCGCACACACTGAAAACCGGCCAATTAGGCTGCACAGTGAAAGAGCATTTCATTAATAATTCATTATCAAGGCTGATGTTGCGTGCACAGAAAAACTCCTCACAGCTTTCAGTCCTTTCAGCGACTGTTACTCTCCATTTTGTTTCTAATATTACCCATAATACATTATGTCACTTGCACTGTTACGTAACATTAGCCTCAAACAATAATTATCCTCAAAAAAAAAAACCAAAAAAAAAAAGGGGGGGACAAAAATGATGTGAGATAATAACCAATTGTTCTTTCTACAAATTGCTCCCAAAAAGTGTGTCATTTGTGGAAGCACATTGAGCTGGTCAACCGTGCCCTATTAAAACAAGCTACAGATATGTACTGCTCTTATCAAACCACAGTGCATACTTCCCCTCTCTACCACTTCTCTTGTGTTAATGAGAACAATAGATCATAAACTGCTGCCTCAACAAAGACACTCTACCATTTTAACTTCATCCCTTAATAACACAGAGTGAGAACTGCACACAAATCTTCCAAAACACCACTTCTCAGTTACCTGCACCATGATCACTTCACCGAAGGTACTGAAATAGTCCTTCAGATCTTGCTCTGTTGTTTTCCATGGCAACCCCAGCACAATCAGATCTGAAGTCTTCTGATCGCCTCTCTTGATCTTCACTGCCGAAGAGGCATCCATTTCATCCATCTTTCTCTTGTTATCTGCAAAGGCAAGGTTTCTCGCGCTTGAAAACCAATACAGGTGACTGATACCGCTTCCATATTTAACGTGCAACTTCGGTTACAAACGGGTGATGCGAGCTCCCCGTGTACAACTTTAACACCAAGTTAAATTTACACGTATTAACAGTAACTATAGTTGCTCAAATGGAAGAGCTGTCGTTTTTAGTAACGAGCCGCTACTCATGTTTCTGCGCTCTCGCGTCCATTCACTTCATTAAAACCGGGACCGTCAACAATACCGTATGAATGGGCTTACTTATTCACTGACCTGAAACCGCAAGATTTACACGTTTATATACGGTCTGCATACCTTTAGGATAATTGACGACGTAGACCAGGTTCCCCCAACCATTCTCCGGTGCATGTAAAATTCCCTCCACCAGACGCACTCCTCTCATGCATTGGGAAACAGGGCTCCGATACCGTAGGCCGCAAGCACCGGGAAACTGAGCCGCCACTGTGGATAAAAGAACCGTGCCGTCGTCTTCAGACGGAATCTCCATGGGCTCTTCGTTCTCTTCCTCCGCCACACGAATGTACATTTCTGCCATTTTTCTTGAGTATATGTGCAAACTACCACCAAACGAAAATGATCTCTCGAAAAGGAACGAGACGCCGCGTACTTCTGTGACTCAGTAGCTTTGTTTACTGCCGCAGAAATAAATGTTTAACATTAAATGCTTACTATGTAGCTAGTGTTATCTTTTTTTAACAAAGGATATGTTGAAACTGACTCCAAAAATTAATTACAGAAAAGAGCGACGCGAGGAGGCGAATTCTTGACCACAGCTGCGGTCCCGCTTTTTCCTTTGTTAGCGCTTCTACGGACGAGCTAGCTACGCTATGCTATGCTACGCTAAGATACAACCACGTTGTCGAAATGTGCTTTCCAATGAATGGGCTGGTAATGCTAACGCTGTTCAGCTAACGAGCTAACTAACGTCTTATCTTACCGTGCTATTTTGCAAACTCTCAACCACATAAAAGAAACCCAACTGACCCTCTCTCAACAACAAATGTCTAAATTTAATAAATAAAAACAGTATTGCAGACTAATCAGTTGACCAAATGTTCCGTTCCGATTGCACACAACTCCTGCTTTTTTTTTTCTCTTCGCCCATCAAAATGGCATTATCTAAGTCATCGAGGAAATGACGTTATTCAGAGGACGGTCTCACTTTTTACATGGGTGGGGCCAAGATAAGTAGTACCTTTAAATCTTAATATTTTCAAATAAATACCTTATAAATTGTTGAATTTTGGAAAATTAATCCATATACATCAAAATATAACCTATTACTCTATATGTCAAATTACACTGAGATAATTTATTTCTACTAATTTCGTTCGGCAAACCCGAATACAGTGATTCACTGCAAACTGATTGCTGTTTCCTGTAGTCCTCTAAGCTCGCTGTCGACTGGAGCCCCTAGTGGCAAGACACCTCGAAGGCTGAAAATTTTTGAAGTGACCCGTCGGTACGATTAATATATTCTTGTTCAGCGTATTGTCTTACAGTTATTTTAAACGGTAAATCCTTGGCAAGATAACGAATGCAAACAGACATATATTTTATCGATTTTCATAGCTTTCATAGCTTTTCATCGCTAGAGTCTATACATTTTGGAAAACACGTTAAATAGAATTATTAGTTCCGAAATGCTGAAATATGCTGAACAAGCAGCGACCCATATCTTTTCGCTAGTACGCACATTTTTTTCAATATGGAATGAACACGTATCTTTTAAGCAAAACTGTTGTAACAGACCTCAAACATGCTCAGTTAATCAATTAGCAACACTATGTAAAGATTTTAGTTAAAACATAAATAAGTTAGAGGAACAAAAGTATCGATACCCTATACTTTATCAAATCTCACAAAAGCGTATTTGACCTACAAAATTACATGCTGACACATATACATACAAAGAGGTGTGTATTTCATTAAAAGTACTACTTATAAATGAGAGAGAGAAAGAGAGAGAGAGTTTTTATGTGTCCAGAAGAACTCTTGGTCCAGAAGATAACTGACAGTACAGTACCCCTCAGGACATGTACCAGAACTTCTGCAACCCAGTACTGATCCATCTATGAAGTACATGTACGCGCATGATTCAAATTACTGACACGACGTTTCTGATTTGGGAAAAAAAAACCATCTAGGGATTGAGAAAAAAAAAAAAGACAAAATATCTGCTAAATTTGTTCATTTTCATAACCTTCAAATTTGACAAAATATTTCCATTTCCAATTAAAAGCACTGAAGTGGAGCGTGTTTTTCTAAGACTCAGAGCTGACGTGATGTAAGAGTCTGTCTGTGAACAGAAGACATTGGAGATCATTCATTTCCCTTTGTTTAATTCAAACATTTCATTAATGCTTGCTTGCGTCTTCAACAACAGATCTGAGAATAAAGTGCAATGTTGGATTCAGGCTTTTCAGGGCAATCTCTGGCCTTCCACCAGAAGGCCTAACATCTCTGGTGATAACCAGATGTAAAATACTGAGAAATATGAACTAAAATGTTTGAAAAAGACAGCTGTTTCAGTTCAATGTGTTCCCCTTAGTGGAATATTCTATAAATATCTGTACATTTTAACAAACACACTCTCATCAATGTCTGCATGACTTTGCCGCTAAAAAAAGTTGTTAAATATAAACCAGTACTCCCAGCAGAGAAGCTCTCTAAATAACAGATGGGGCGAGAAATGGAAAGTCATGATACAGTTTCCTCTTAAAAATCTGCTGGAGAGAAAAATCCAAACTTCCATCAAACTGTGTCTGAAACAGTAAATAATTCATTTGAGGAAACTCTGCTGGAGTTTGTTGTCTGAAGCACATTTTTGTAGTGATATCCACTCTGGATATGTGAAAAGCATTTAAGGCCAAGTTCTAAATATGGTTGTATATGGTATAATCTGAAAAAAGTGCAGTGTTTCGAGATACACAAAGAACAAGGCATTATGATCAATATATTTATATTTTACAAAACAATAGAAATGCTACCAATAACAATAATCTGTTCACAGTTGCTGTTATGATATCACATTAAAAATAACATATATAAGTTAGACATAAAACAGAATATCTGAGTAACACATAAATAAAACCAGAAGGAAAAACTCAGCACGTTACAATGCGCCTTTGTTAAAGTCATAAGATGCAAGTTAAGTTGAATGAAAAGCTTTTCTGAATACAGCATCTGTGTGTGTGTGAGTGTGTGTGTGCGTGTGTGTGTGTAAATGTGAAGGTGAGTATTTTTTTTGTGAGGCAAAAAGTAGCAAAGTTTAGCTGCAGTGGTTTTGCTGTAGATTCATTGAAGATGAGAAAAAGATAGACTCATTAGTCAAGTCTTCATCAAAAAAAGGAGCTGACCATCAGAAAGGTTTGATGGACAGCTCAGTCAATTTTTTTTTTAGCTATAGGCATGAGGCAGTAACACTGACAGTATATAGTGCAAAGTAGATTGCTGCAGTTTGTCATGTGTAATTTCAGTAAAGTACAGATATAGACACTCAGCAGGATAACAAAAAGCAGCAAAAATAAATATCAAAAGAGTTCTTGTCTTTTTTTTTTTCTTCTTTAACCAGAGTATAAAAAGTCTTTAGATTTAATATAATTCACCAAGAGTCTGGTAAAACAAGGCCTCAAGGAACGTTTGCCCATAGGAGTTAGGAGTTTCCTGTCCTTTTCTGACGATCACACCAGTGACTCCATGCTTTCGGCCGGGTTTGATTCATCGATTATGACCATTGCTCCGTTTCTGTCGATGTAAGCGGAGCCAGGCTTGTTTTCCCTTTGACTCACCAAGCTAAGCATTGCCTTATACAGGTACTGGTAATGTTCCTAACAGAGAGAGAGAGAGAGAGATGGGAGGGGGAGTGTTTATACATTAAAATGAAAAACAGAGCAATAAAATGTAGTAAAATCTATGCGCATTCAGCATTAAAAAGATGTCTGATTTTGTGTACTTGTTATTGCTTGGTACACTCAGAGTCTGGACTCTGTTACGGATTTGTGACGTACTCCGTTACGGATTTGTAACGTGTGTGTACTCACAATGTCTATGAAAACTCCCGGTCTCATGAGGTTGATCATTTTAGCCACCTGGTAAACGTCAACAGCTCCCTCACTCTCCAGCTGCTGAGACAGCGTCGTCAGAGCGCAGAGCATCCCTGCCGACACCCCCCCGAACCTGTCCGATCCAAAGCACATAGGCACCCACATACTTTACCACACGCACTCATAATCACACAGCCTTATAAGAACAGTAATAACAACACAAGCAATAACGACCAGTAACACAGTCCAAATAACCACTGTCCTGCAAAGTGAGACTAATGTACAGAGAGAGAGAGAGTGAGAGAGAAAGAGAGAGAGTGAGGAGGGGAGAGGAGAGCATATGAATGAATGTGTACACACCTACGCACCCATACACACACATGCACACACACACACAGACTCACTCATCGTGGACTATGGTGGGGCCATCTCTGTTCATGGATTCCTCTCTGATGATTCCAATGAGCTCAAAGGTGTGACTGATGGGGGCATCCAAGTCAGGCCAGTTTGAACACTGGAAATGACGTACCTCCAGCACATAGTCGTCCTGATACACGCACACACACACACACACACACACACAAAGAGAGACATATCCCGTTGAAACCTCTATAACCAGAAGATTCACCAGTTGAGCAGGTGAATCATCGTGGCTGAAAAGGATCCAACCGTTTTCTCTATGGTTCAGAGGTTCTCTGACTCACGCTATCTCGCAGAGATAAAGTAATATAAGGTCGTGACCTCAATGTATCACTCATGCCGTCTTTACAACAGAGAGAACACTATACCTACATCATTTTTGAAAGCAGCTGGATTTCTACACCACTCTATAGCAACTGCAGACAGACAGCAAAGTGTTTGTCATATGCTACTTTAAATGGAGAGCTTTGTCTCCGAGGGCCGATGCTGTCATTTGTGCTGACTCCCAGAGACAACAAAAGAGCGTGTTCATCGGCGGCTGGACCGGGCCTGTCTCTCTTAAGAATGTAAGTCAGGGCAGTGCGTGTGTCTCTCAGACCTGCTCCTGGACCACTTCAGCTCCGTACATTTCAGGCCTCCCTCTTTTCTACCAGACCCGCTTCA
>NC_044500.1:44739557-44749557 GCF_902362185.1 Chanos chanos
AAAAGCACAAACAGGGGAAAGATCAATAAAATTCTCATCACACATAAACGCTCGGGTCAGAGCAGGGTGCGCGTTCGGTCCAACGGCTTCATTTTCGAGCCGCACCGTTGGGTTTTAATCAGTTCATCTCAAGAGCTATGGTTTTATGGGATGTGTTTCAGGGGCAGCTTTAACTTTTCAAAGAGTTTGAATTGTAAGAGGAAGATGAGTCGTCTACCTACATCGACATAGTTGGCGTTGATGTAGTCACTACGTTTGAAGTCCTTTCCCGACAGAGGCTGCAGCTTCACTCGACTGTGGTCATCTGTGAGATGTGAGAACAGCAACACATAAAACTCTTCCTCTTATGATGATGATGATGATAATGTTAATGCTCATTATTGTTATGATTATTATGATTATGACTATAATTATGATTATTATGATTATTATTATTGATGTTATTGTTGTGGCTACTGTTGTGCCCACATTAAAATATCCCACCTTAAATATGCGACAGAATTCCTATTGTGAGACTAATTGTAGCCAGTGACACTACATCGTTCAAAAAACAATTATACGTTGTTGGCTCTCTCGTTTTGGGATATAAAACCAAGATGGAATCATGAAATAATGTCTGCTTTATGAAAAATAGCCAACAAATAAAGTGCTGTCTTTATCTCATTCTTCTTATCCTTTTTATGAGCAGGAAATGGAAAAGTACTTCCAATAATGGCTCCCCATTTATCACAAAGAGCCTTTAAAGGCTGCGTAATATTCAATTTGTAAAGTTGATGTGCTTTTTGTTGACTCACAGGTGACAATGTTGATGTATCTGTTTTTGTGCTTGTTGTCGGGGTGGTTCGAATGTTCAGCCGTTATTTTCATATCTGCTGAGCAATGCTGCACTTCCTGGAGAGAGAGAGAGAGAGAGAGAGAGAGAGAGAGAGAGAGAGAGAAATCAATAAAACGGAAATTGCAGTACCGTCCTCTCAAGAGTGCAATGCTGAAAGTTTGCTCTTTTTTATCTGTTTAGTCCACCAAATTTGCAAATATATTAGCCCAAAGAATTTATTTACGACTCAAAACATTAGACTATCCATGAAGATGTCATTATGTAAGTAATTAACCATGTAATTAATGGGAAATTTGGCCCATTTGTCCAAAAAAACCCCCCCCCAAAAAACAAAAAACACAAAACAAAACCCTCAATCATTGGCGTATCTAATCAATTTAAGATTCATTTTGCTCAAGCCAGCTGTAATATGACAGACATTGCCAATAGGCACTCATTGACATCAGTCAAAATAATTCATCCGCCCACTGTGTGTCTTAATATACTACAGTATTAGATTTAAATTTGACAAACAGATATTTCTGTATAACTATGCACGATGGACCCATAAAAACACACTGTGAGATTCGGATAGGGCAGGTATGTAAAGTCCTGTGGGCGAAATTCAGTCAAACTTCATGCTGTTTTGTTTGTTGTGGGCTCTGAATAAACCTTGAAACTTGAAAACTCAACCTGAATTTCGAAGGTCCCAGGGTATTTTGTTCTTTTCTTTGCACAAAAATGTTAAAAAACTTTATTTGACAAAAAAAAAGTGTAACTAACGTTGACAGTCGTCATTTTTTTTCTTTCTTGGGCTGTTTGTGCGAATTTCAGCTGAAATGTCGATTTAAACTGAAGGTGAGCATTATGGTTGGCTTTAAAGTAGGCATTTGTGTGAACCCAGTGAGGCTGGTCACAGTTAATCCTACAGAGGAAAGGTGTTTGCTCTGGGCATTAACTCAGCCAAATCCCTAACTGCTCCAACACAGCCAACCAGGGCTAGAGGAGTCGTTTTAATGAGTCTCTCTCCTTTAATTATCTCTTCTTTTCCAAAGCCATCTGTGGCCCCATGTCATCCAGAGCACTCACACACTCTCACACACACACACACACATGCACACGCACACACACACACACACACGCACACACACACACACGCACACACACACACACACACGCACACACACAGACACACACACACACGCACACGCACGTGCACACACACACACACACACACACACACACACACACACACACACACACACACACACACACACACGAGAGACGCACACACACACGCATGCTCAGACATCCACCACTCTGAACAGTGACATAGTGCTTTATCTGGTAACGTATTGTTATACTAAAACTGTCCTGGCAGAAAACAGAAAACAAATGTTACCTCAAACTCCTGTGAGAAGCCATGCTGGTTGTTTGAGTAAAGTTCCATGGTGTGTTTGATAAACTGTCTGACTGAGATTGCCTCCAACTCATCTGAAACACACACACACACACACACACACACCGCATTAAAAGTCAAGCTGGGACACAAACAAGTCATAACAACTAATGTGACTACACAAACTAATAAGAAAATACAGCATCAATAATAATTCTGTTTAGAGAATGGCCTTAGTGTATTACACGCTACAAGTATTTTCCTAATAAGTTCTGTGCTGACCATAAATCTGAGTTGTCTAAATGAATGCATTTGTGATAAGGCTCTATATTAAACTCAAGTCAACTTTCTTTCCTGCCACTGTGGTAATCTGCTGACTCATGCAATACCAATTGAAAAAACAAAACAAACAAACAAACAAAAAACAAACAAACATTGAGACAAAGCAGTGAACAAAGTTATAAAAAGAAGCAAGAGAAGGCCTCTTAGTCATGTAGCTTTCCTCTGCTACATGATGGGTTTATATATAAGAGTTTTCTGTGTTATGCCTTTGAGAATGGAGGCTCTGGTTTCAACAAATCCCTCTTTTACTGGGTGAATGGGGAAAAATGGGAGGGAGGGGGCAAAAACATATATAGTATCACAAACACTGACTCTATATATGTTGATCTGTAAGTCAGACTTGGATTAAATGAGTATTTGACCTATTTTAGTTATTTGGTCCTGTACCAATTCTCCTCTCTTCTTTCCTTGCGACCTTGCTCTCCGAAGAGGATAAACAGCAGTGTTAATGAAAACTCCGTGAACGAGCCATTCACATGCTGTCCCTTTGGTATGGCTTTAACACACTATTAAATCGTGTTAGATTTTCAGTAACCGTAGTAACCAAAACGGAAAAGGAGCCGTGTAGGCGCATTGGGACATTGGCCAAGTCATTCAGAGACCTAAAATACTTATTTGGACCAAGGACCGCTGTAAACTCAAGTTCTTGTCCAGCTGCCTGAGATGAATGACTGTGTGTGTGCGTGACAGGAAGCTGAGGTCTACATGGTGAGAGATTCCGGCATATAGGGAGTATAGGGAGGTGTCTCATTGGTACTCCATTAATTAGCAGTAACATTAACAGGAGGGTGTAGGGGTGATCCAGTGTTCCCATGGGAATCCCTGCTCATTACCAGGGCCACAGACCCACAGCTGGGACCAGACCCTGTCATCGTCAACAAAGAGCCTGCCATGCTAGTCATAGCTCTAGATACTCAAATATTCAAACATTTCTGTAGGCTTTCTCTATCTAATCACCTGGAGAGACACCAGTTCATCAAAACTGACTGGGTAAATGCGCATAAGAAGTGAAGATAAGTGATTGAAATTTAAAATGAGGAGATTTTTTCCTTTTTTTTTTGTTTCGAGAAGTGGTTTGCTCCTGAATTGGTAATCTCTCTCTCTCTTTCTCTCTCTCTCTCACACACACACACACACACACACACACACACACACACACACATACGAACATACTTCTCCAGTCCTAGAATTACACCCCCACTTTTCCCGCTGTTTTCTCTGTGATTTAACACACGCCGTTGATAGGTTTAATGTTTCACAGAACATAAAGCTATCAGCCTCTAACAGCATGGCTATAAACACTAATGGTTAGTTTTACTCCTAAGGCGCACCGTTACATAAAGATGTCATTCAGAACCGACAGACAGAAAGAGAAAGAGAGAGGGAGAAGGAAAGAGAGAGAGAGAGAGAGAGAGAGAGAGAGAGAGAGAGAGAAAGAGAGAGAGAGAGAGAGAGAGAGAGAGAGAGAACAATAAACAAAAAAATAAGACGGATGAACAGACAATGGCGGCAGCAGCTGGATAATTTACCAGAACCATCAACGGCACAAATTGAGCAATCAGAACGGGAACGTCCTCCTCCCGTCCCTTGTGGAGTTGTCACCGCAACCCCACAGTCTTTTAAAACGCCCACAGAGGGACAGGGCGTGTGTTACCACCTCTCCCTCTCCCCTGGGGCAAATCAGGAGTCCCTTTGTCAAAATAAAACAAATGTCCCACCAGGTCTGCACCGCTAACTTTTGCAGCTTTGGGTAAGAAGTGCTAATCTGTTACTGTGGGTTGGTTTCTGGTTAGTACAAATGTCTAATATATCATTTTGTTTAACTTCTTAGATACTATAAATTGTGTTCTGCGTTGCTATCCTGCTCTTTTGCTGGTGTCTCTCTCCTACCATCCTTATTGATTAAAGATACTAAAGGTCTTCATCCATAGTGATGATGCAGCAGTGAAAACACGCAGCTGATGCTGAACAAGTAAATACATACAGTGATACGAACCTACAGTACAAAGAAAATGCATGTGCGTTTGTGTGTGTGCGCGTGTGTGTGTGCGCGTGCGCGCGTGTTTGTGCGCGTGCATCTGTGAGTGTTTGTGTGTGTGCGCATGTATGTGTGCATGTGCACAAATGTTTATGTCTGCCTCTGGGCATGTGTGCATGCACATATGTGTGTGTGTGTGTGTGTGTGTGTGTGTCCAGAAGTGTATCGTCTAACTCACCAGGTATGGAGAGGACTGGGAAACTCTCATTACTGTTGACTCTGGGGGAACTCCTCTCCTCTACATACAAATGAGCAGCCTGGAAAAACCTCCTGAGAGAGAGAGAGAGAGAGAGAGAGAGAGAGAAAAAAGATTTTTAATGTTAAAACATCCATCAGCATCGATTTACAAACAACAAAGACCACCAACAGGCAGATAATATCACAACAATATTCTCTAAAGAGAGACTTTCTCTCTTTTACAAGTTTCTCAAGTCATCTTACTAGCAATTACTGAGAATAAATAAATCTCCGGTACATGCAAAAGACAACACTATCTCCACAAAATCGAGGAAAAACATGGCCATTATAAAAGATTAAATACTGAATTCAGTGCACTGGAAATACATACTGTTTTTGGTAACACGAAAACATTAATTATTAAACAACTGACTGACCACATCTTCACATCCTTTCAAGCAGTGCCAACATATCTGTCCAGTTTCTGTGTGTGTGTGTGTGTGTGTGAGACAGAGTGTGTGGCTAAAGCAGGCACATTTCCACCTGAATACCCTACCTGTGCTTAATACAAAGCAGAGAACAGATGCTCTTCATCCTTGAAAGGTTAGAGGAGAGAAAGAGAGAAGGGGAGAGAGAGAGAGAGAGAAAGAAAAGAAAGCACTTCTGATGGAGAGAGAGGGTGTGTGTGTGAGAGAGAGAGAGAGACAGAGAGAGAGAGCAAGAGAGAGAGGAAGAGGGAGGGAGGGGGGGAAAGAGAGGATGGGACAAAAGGATTCCCCTGGATCACACCCCTGCATTCCCCTGACCTGGGGTGGGGGCTTGTCAGTGATTGGAGGGTTTTGGGAGGGGGGGGGGTATATCTAAATGAATTGTGTATAAGGGAATGAGGCCAGAGAATGCCCCAGTGTGTACAGATTCCTTCATTCATATTCTCTCTGTTTCGCCATCTCTTCATCCACAATGCACTTTCAAAGGTGTTTTAATATTTAATATAAAACACCTTAATATAATATTACTCTGTTTTTCTGTTTGCTTTAAGCTTGGTCTTTTCCAAAAGAATACAAGAAAAAAAACACTTCTCTCAAAAACCATTTCTCTGTTGTACTCGCTCTCTATCTCCCTCTCTCTCTCTCTCTCTCTCTCTCTCTTTCATAGTTTCTCTGTATAAAAGTGCAGATATGTAGGGGGAAGACATTGAGTTGTGTGGTGCACTCTCCAGTGCTGTACACGTTCGACATCTGTGAGCTTCATCAAGTCCAGAAAGCCTTTAAGCCATCCAGATGGATCTGAGACTTCACAAAGCCTTATTAGCTTACTGCTTTGGCAGCGTCAAGGCCGCGCACTTAGCCAGTGACAACATATTGAGTCAAAAGAGCTAAAACAAGCACTCAACTTTACAGGAGACACTGTAATAAACACACACACACACACACACACACATTCAAATTTGATATGTTCATCTCCGTAAAAGCCAGCTACATCTTCCCATTAAGCTCCACTTCTTAGATGAATAAAAAATGTCATTTTTTTATTCATAAATAAATGATAAAATGACTTGAATGATTGATATGTGCAGCTGACGAAGTTAGCATTACCTAGTGTTACCAGTAGCGATATATTGTGTTACCCTGTAGTGTTACCAATTATTTCTACATCAGTGGACGGTGATCTCGTCTGCAACATAATTTTAGGACCAACATAATTTTCCATCCCAGCACTAGCAAAATGAAAGCAACTCATTTACAGATTACTGAGCACTTGGTGTCCTGAACAAAGTGAGCTGGTGCTAGGCATTAACCAAAACATGTATTTCAGAGGGTCTCCAAACCAGAGACTGTGAAAAAGAACAGTCTCGTTCATGCCAGCGTTGTCACACTCCAGAGTGTTAGAAAGCACATAATAATGAAATTATGATGTTTGATGATATTTTAACGACCATAACCATTCATCGTTCCTCTTATGACGATCCCAAAACCCTTTTCACATCGTGTCAATTTCACATCAGGTAAAAACAATTCCAGAGTAGCCAAAGAACGATTACATCTCTCCCCTACCCAAACAATTTCCCGCAAAGGAGATTCCCTCAAAGGAGAGATGAGTCTAAATCACTAAGAGAGGCACTAAGTCAGCCAGCCTGTTTTGCCTTTGATCATCTTCTCTGCTTCAAAATCACGTCCTGTCTAGTGATGGTGACAAGATTAATCAAACGGGCCAATCCGCAATTCACAACACTATACAGCTCAATATTTCATCACTCGACCTCCTCAGTAAATCTAATCTCTAACACACACACACACACACACACACACACACACACATACACGCACACACACACACACACACCCTTTTGAACAATCAACATTAACGGTCACACATGCTTTAACTCACTCTTTCCCAACCAAACATTTTAAATGACAGAGAGACACAGAGTCTGGTGAGTGAATCATAGCTTTGACACTGAACCTTTTTCGTTTGCCATGCTTTCTTCATTACAGGCGCGACCCGTATGTCTTGCTGTTACTGACGACTTGACCGGACCAGCCGGTGTGGTTGGAATCTCAGCTCAGTTCAGTAGAGAGGGACAAAACTCTCTCTCTCTCTCGAAAGACAGGACCGTTTTTTAGGCAAACACTCTGCCCCACCCCACCCCACCCCACCCCACCCCACCTGAACCCCAACCCCCTCTTCTGCTTCTTCCTCTGACTCCGACACGACACATGATCACAGGGATGGTGGAGGTGTGCGTCGCAGACATACACGTCTTGTGCTAAATGTGTTGTCTGGCCTTCAGACGGAGAGGACTCAAGCACACGGAAAACAGACAGGAAGTCCACTAGGCCTCAAAGAAGAGTGATGGAGACAGAAGAATAAATGATGTTGGTGCAGAAGGTGGATGCATATGGTGGATATAGGAGCCACAATAGAAATGATTTTCAGAGATTACCGCGTGAAAAGAAACCAGCCAGGCCAGTTACACCGCTCCACTACCTGTGTCGGGGAAGGACGGCTGTATTCGGATGCAAACCCTTCTTTTAATTGGAATGGTCATTACATCGTTGAAGGTAGAATTTAAGGAGGAGGACTTGATCAATGCTAAAGACATTGTCACACTGCTGGAATCGTCGCTTGGCTTCACACACAGTCCTTTTGAAAAGAACCAATCACAGTCCCCACAGCAGCAAACCAAGGTGAACAGAAAATGGACTCACTTCACTTCGTATTCACATTGTCTCACCGTACAAAAGAGGATCAAGACCAAATCTGGCCCACTTCATCTCTAATGAAATCTGCATTCACTTTCCATTCATGCATCCATCTCTTATTGTAACTGTAAGGAGGCCATGATGGATAAAAAAAAGTCCTACTGAAAGAGGTTCTGAAAGCAAGCTGAACTCTGTGTTCACTAAACTACCTCAGTGCCATAGTGATCATCTCAAAGGAGTGGCCAGACGCTGATTACAGCCGTGTTGTTCAGAATAGGTACAGAAGCAAATACAGGTGTAATTATGGGTGTGGTTGACAGTATAAATAATTTAACAGGTTTATAACTCATACCTCCAGTATATTAGAGCTGCCAATAGCATAATTAGACAGAGCAAGGTGAGAGCTGACACCACCATCAGCGGAATGATCCACTCCACCCGGCTCCCCACCCAAACAGGGCCCCTGGTTACCGTGGAGATAGTGTTCCCCTCTGTGGAGTTGAGGAAGAGGAGGAGAAGGAAGACATTGAGAATTAAATAATGGCAGATAAGCTATAACTGCGATACAGCTAAAACAGAATCAGCAAGCAGAATCAGTCTGTTGTCATGCAGGCTTAGGACAGTTCAGTTTGATCTGCATGAGCGAAATACATGCTAGAATGACACATTACGTATCTAAAAACCGCATTATAATAACATATTTCCATAGCTCTGGTGGCCAGCATCCTTCAACATGATCTGCCTTCCAGAAGAATTTGGCCGTAATTATAATCTCTCACTCCCACTATTAAATTTCTGGCACTCCAAAGAATCTTAAACTGATGAATTGATTGTGCCGGATTTGCTCTGGAATAAAACGTATGAGATGGCAGACTGTCCAGCGCAAGGCAGAACTGTCTACCAGTACTTCTAGGGCAAGACGGGCAACAGGTTTGTTCAAAACTGTTTGTTGCAGTTTATCCGATTTATTCCCTCTTTCGTTTTCCTATGAAAGTGTAAAGACAGAGCAAAGATAGAGAGTGTGTGAGCAGGGTCCATATGTTTTTGAAAGAGGGAGGTTTGCTTAGGGCAGATGATTAATACACTGATTCAAAATGACACAAGGCGAGAATCAAATTACGAATGCAGCTGACTCCATTAAGAGTTTTACAGCCTGGAAGACTTTCAGATATAACGACTTCAGATGATGGATCTTATCCAAATCACTCCTTCCCTCAGAACAAACAGAGACAGCCTTTTTTTTCCCCCTGTATCCTCTGAAGAGAGTTTTTGGTAATACATTCAGAGAGTGTTTCCATGGTGAATACATAATGTTGATTCTATAAATAATTCTAGTTCTTCGCTGTAGAAATTCCAAAATTTGAGATATTTGAGAAGAAAAAAAACCCTGTAGCTCTGTACTCTTCAGCAGGGTTTGAAAAGGGGGAATTCTGATAATATTACAAATATTGAAGTCTCTTTTGTGAACAAGCTGGAATTCTTCTCAGAATTCTTTGCAGAACTCTCATTAGAATTCTGGTTCTGTTATGTGAGAGTTCCAAACTATGAGGTCATGTGTAAGCAGAGAGAGTGTAGCTCACCTACCAGTGTGTATGTACACAGGCCAGATGCTCCTGTCCTCACTGGCTAGTCCTGTGGTCCTGGTTGGGCTGCTGGGTAGTTGCATGTTGACAGAGTCTTCACCTAAGGGTCCCTGGGTGACCAGGGTGAACCTGTCATCTATATCACTTGGTGGCACTGTGGTGGGTTTAGCTTTGGCATCAGACTGTCCTGGTCTTTTCTCTTTAGATGTAGCAGCCGGAGTCGGAGCAGGAGGTTGCAGTGCTGTGGTACTATTCCTTTGCTTTTTCTCCTTTTCCAGCGCTGTCTTGCTTTTCTTTCGTTTCTCCTCCTCTCTCTCTTCTTCTGTCTCCTCCTCTTCCTCCTCTCCTTCTCTCTCACTCTCTTCTTCCTCTTGTTCCTTGGTTCCTGTGCCTTCCTCAGAGGGCAGGGCAGTGGAGTCAGAGGGGGCTGTCTCAGAGGTGGGA
>NC_044500.1:44752057-44754557 GCF_902362185.1 Chanos chanos
TACAGATGAGCTCTACGCGGTGCGTGTTTTTCGGGACAGAGGAGAACAGCAGTCTAGCAGTAGCTCACCGTCTTCAGGTTGCTGGTTTGGGTGAAGGTCTTCTCATAAGCCACGTCATCCTTGACCCAGCTGTAGGAGATGAGAAAACTCACCACGGGCGGGTGGTAGACGGTGAGCGGTCGATCCCAGGTCACAACCAGAGCTGACCCGTTCAGGGCCTTGACCTTCATGTTGATGGGAGCGCTGCTGCAGACTGGAGAGAGAGCGAGAGAGAGAGAGAGAGAGAGAGAGAGAGAGGGGGGGGGGGGGGGGGGAGGGATAGAGATGGAGAGACAGAGAGCGAGAGTCAAATAACAGAGGCAAAAGGAATACCGTTAAAACATGAGACTTACGAAACTGCCTCACGCAACAACATTAAAAAAAAAAAAAAAAAAAGGAGGATGCAACAGAGAGTGGAGTACATGTGAAATCTGGCTAATCCTCCTGAGACAACCAGGAGAAACCGCCGCTCTCTCTGACGACACAGCCCAGCTCACAGGAGCAGCTCTCCCTCTCCTTCCGTTTGAGGAGAAAAGCGTAACGGTCACGGCACAGTGACTGACCCAGCGCACCCCCCCCCCCCCCCCCCCCCGCCCCTTCCCCGCACCCCCACCCCAGAACGGCTTCAAAGAGATAAACCAGTCAGAAGTGAGGATCTCCCTGCGGGACATTTCACTGATACCCTGTGTCTGTGACAGTGGCTGATGGGGCAGAATGCTGGCCTTTAGGGGGCACTGCTGATCTCACCAAGTCTAAAGTCTAAACCACCGCCTAAAATCTATATACTGTTTAATTTCCACATGATCTGAAGGACTGAACTCACTGTATACTGCATGCATACATACGTACATATACATATACATATACATATACATAAACATACATACATGCATACATACACACACACACACACACACACACACATATTTGTGTGTGTGTGTGTGTGTGTGTGTATGTGTACTTGAGGCATCCATCTTTATTGTTGTCACCCTCGTCATCATCATCATCATCATCATCATCATCATCATCATCATCATCATCACCAGCTTAACACGTTTTCAAAGATTTCATATTTTTACTCAACTTGTTTTGGTAGGCATGAACATAATGATACCCATTATAGGCATAATATTGGTATTATTCCTGGCAACAGTAACCATAGCAATAAACATAAGCTCAGCAATGATAAAGCCCGCAGTCAAAAATGCTGTTGGTTTGTGTCGGTTTCTGTATGGAGGATTCTCATTAGAACAACAGTAGCATGAAAGCAACATCTAATGAAGGCACTAAAACCCCTTGCCTTTCATATCTTACCAAAGATAAAATGGAAAACACACACAGACACATAATGTAGTCCTGAAGAGGATGGAGTGAGAGAGGAGGAAACAGAGTTAAAGAGGAGGAGAAAAGTGAGGGACAGAGTCAGAGGGAGGACAGGGGGGTGATTAGGGAAAGGGCATCCGCTGTGTAAGCCCTCCTAAAGAGCTCAGTTAGCGACCAATGACGCAGCATGACCTCTATTAGAGTAATCAGCTCAGTCATCAACATGCTAATCAACATAGTCATTCTCCATTCAGCACACACACACACACACACACACACACAATGAAGACCCTCACACACACAACTGCCCCCCCCTCAAAAAAAAAAAAAAAAAAAAAAACTAGACTCAGACAGTGTGCAACAGACTGGATGTGAGTGCCACCTTGTGAATCAGGTATAGAAGTATAGAAGCAGTAGAGAGAGAGACAGAGAGAGAAAGAGAGAGAGAGAGAGACAGAAAGAGAAAGAGAGAGAGAGAGAGAGAGAGAGACAGAGACAGAGAGAGTGAAAGAAAGCAAGACACAGCGAGACAAAGCGAGAAGACCTATACAGAAGGACAGAGAAAAACAAACTGTCTTTGGGCTGTGTTTGCGTGACTCTCTTCTGTCGACTTACAGACTGCCACAATAGCAGTTTCCCTACACATCCTTCATCTGTATGGTGTTATTTTTAGTATGAATATTAATGATGATTACTCCCCCCCCCCCCCCCGAAGCCCGCATTACATCACTTCCTACTTCATCATAACCAATGACAAGCAGCCAAGAGGAAAACAAAAGGCCATCATTTAGGTCTCCGAGAAAAAAGCGTACATTTTCCAGAATGTTCCGCGCGGGCTGAATAAAAATGGGCGCGGCGGATCAGGATCAAACGAGGCGGAGTGGTGCACCATGAACGACAGCTTTAACGGATCACAAAGCTCTTACTACAGTCAATGATATCTCACAATTACCAAAGCATAAACAAGTGGCAAATTCTAAAAAAACAAACAAACACACAAACAAACAAACCTAAAAAACAGGCAACTCTTTCCTAAAATTATATGTCAAGCTGTATATTTTTTCGCTTGAGTTTTCTCAATCTGTTGGCAAGCTCTCTTTCAAATAAAAAAAAAAAAAAAAATCAAGTCTATAGCTTG
>NC_044500.1:44767057-44792057 GCF_902362185.1 Chanos chanos
AAAAAAATTCCCTGTCAGAGAAAGAAGTCATTTGAATGATGCAGATGATACAACACACAGTGGACTGCCAGAAAGAGAGAAAAAAAAAGAGTGAGAGAGAGAGAGAGAGAGACAGAGAGGGAGGGAGAGAGAGACAGAGACGGAGAGAGAAAGAGAGAGAGAGAGAGGGGGGGGCAGAGAGAGAGAGAGAGAGAGAGAGAGAGAGATAGAGAGAGAGAGGGAGAGGGAGGGACAGAGAGAGAGAGAGAGGGAGAGAGAGGGGGGAGGGAGGGAGAGAGAGGGGGGGAGGGAGGGAGAGAGAGAGAGAGAGAGAGAGAGGGAGAGGGAGAGGGAGAGAGGGACAGAGAGAGAGAGGGGGGGAGAGGGAGGGAGAGAGAGGGGGGGAGAGAGAGGGGGGGAGCGAGAGAGAGAGAGAGGGAGAGAGAGAGAGAGGGAGAGAGAGAGGGAGGGAGAGAGAGAGAGGGAGAGAGAGAGCGAGAGAGAGAGAGAGAGAGGGAGAGAGAGAGAGAGAGAGGAAGATAGAGGGAGAGAGAAAGAGAGGGAGAAAGAGGGAGAGAGGAGAAGGAGGGAGAGATGGGGGAGGAAAAAGGCAAGTCACAGTTCTCCTCACGGTGTTCATTAATTCAGACATTGCGAGAAGAGGATAAAACAGGTTTTTATGGAAGCGTTGGATGTCACAGAAGACCTTTTAAAAGGAACAGTGTTTCATTTGCCAGATTCTGTCACAGTAAAACATGTGTTAGAGAGATAGTTTTTTTTTTTTTTTTAGTTGAAAATACTAATCAAAATAGAACTGAATTTGTACCAGTTTCCTTTATTGGTCAATTCATCTACTGTGTCTTTGTACCAGCAGTTTAAAGAGATAATAATATCGATAATAATAGAGGTTAATTGACGTTAGCACCAGGACTGGTGTAAATACCATGCTTCTTCTTCTGCGTTTGCAAAAGTCGGAATTGTACTGCTCTTTTGCTCAAATCAGGCTACGCATTTTCGAGGACTTTTCCTCGAGTTAAGCTTTCGAAAAAACTTTTTTTTTTTCCCTCCACAACAACATTCAGAATATGAAAAAAAATCTACCTCATGTGATATGCTTTTGGAGCCATGAATATTTTGATAACACTCAGCTTCAGTAAAAGTTGTACCCCCTCCCCCCCCCACACACACACACAAAAACAGAACTGTGCAGTAAAAAAAAAAAAATTAAAAATGAATGAAGCAAAAAAAAAAAAAAAAAAATCATTGGTATTTCTACAGAGTGGAGGAGACCTCACCACTCAGGAGCAGCATTAAGAGCACCTCAAGCTAATCAATACAACATCTGATTTTTGACTGAGAGAGTAAGTCTGACATTTTCAGAGATTTTCTGAAGGCCTTTAAACTTCATGCCAAAATCAAATTTCAAAAAACGAAAAGAAAAAAAAAGAAAAAAAAGAAAAAAAGTTAGGTCTCCACTATAACCTCATGCACAGGGATCTGTCAGTATACTGTGTGATTCAAAGGTCCGTTACAATGTAATGGCCTTGCTTACCTCCACTGGAAACTTTATTCCGTTGATGCTGTGTTCAGAGCCAACTGACCCGTTCATCTGTCCCCAGTGAAACTCCACCTTCTCAGCTTTGAAGCGACCAGGCAGGCCAGCACCTTGCACAAAGTAATCATTCCTCAAGAGAATGGAAACTGTGAGAGAGAGAGAAAGAGAGAGTGAGAGAGAGAGCGAGAGAGAGGAAGGATGAAGAGGAGGAATACAGATGAGGAAAACAAAAGATCGAATAAAAGTCAAACGAAGTGAGGTCATGTTGTCTATATCATGTAGGCCCCAGCTGTTGATCTGAAAGGATCAAATATGCATCAGTCTTCCAAATTATTATTATTATTATGATGGTTCGGATTATTAGGTTTGGAAATGGCTTCGCTAACACACTGTGCCAGGCATAAAATCAATCATAGTTCTGTTGTCCGCGGGACCATAGTGAACAACGGCACGGCAGACTAGAATTTCAAGATGTGGTATTCAATCCATCACGGAGAAGTTTGAAAGAAGCTGAGCAAGTTGGAAGACGTAGACTGCAGTGGAGGACCGAAAATTCCGTCTGCGTCTGATGAATAGTGCTTAAAGGTCACCTCCGAGAGGGACAGAAAGAAAAGCGATGAAGTGTTAGCTCGGCGCTTGGCCTTGCCACCTGGCACCAAAGTCTAAGCGTCTACCTTGTAGGATGTGTTTTAGCTAAGACACCATTCTTGTGAAAGGACAACAAACAGAGAGGAGACTGCCCAATGCAAAAGAGCTCTAAAGTAAGGAAGTGCCAAACAATAGCAGAACGTCTTATGGAGTATGGAACATTTTGTAAAGTTTTGAGGGTCACAAAGACACCCGTACGGCAGGAGAAAAGTTGGCGAGGAGTGCAATCATGCCCGTCTTCTGCGACCTTCTGTGGAAGACGGTGGCAGCCCTGTCGTGGTCTGCGGGTGAATTTTAGCCAGCGGCGTTTGGGAATCCGGTCAAAATCGACAGCATTATGAATGTTGAGAATGTAAACCGATTTTGATTCGTCCTGCCGTAACTTCTGGAGAACAACTGATATCTAGCTTTCGTCTTTCAGCACAATAACGACCCTAAACACACTCCGAACACAATTATGACCTACTTGCACCACGAGCCTGCAGGTGGAACACTTACAGCACTAGACAGCATTCTGGCCACCTCAGAGTCCTGACCTACACATAACTGAAGCACCGCGAGGGACCGCGGTGGACAAGGTGAAGAACAAAAAGCAGCAAAGGTCGAAAGAAGAGTTATGGCAAATCCGACAAGAACCTTGACAAAGAATTGCACAGCGGTGTACGAAAACAGATTGGTTCAGTTTTTTTTTTTGTTTTTTTTTTCATTCTAAGGGAGCCTACGCAAAACACTGACTTGTTTTTACAAAGGCAAGAAGTTGTAGCTACTTTTCATTGCATTAATTAGTGTCTGAGTTTATTCTAATGTTATATATGAATAAATAAACTTACTGCCTAGATCAACAGCTTTGTATATAATTTTTTTTGGGGGGAAGCCTTGGACTTGTATATACAGTCACAGTCCAATTTATTAGAGACACGTTTGGACTTAATGTTCGCTGGCTGCTTATGAGGTTTACCAACCTTATAGGTACACTGTCTACCGTGATACACTGCAACCACAATGTACAATTTGTATTTGTGCGTGTGTGTGTGTGTCTGTCCAATCATGTTCAATATGTACTACTACAATACTAGAGTCTATTCACTGTGATTGTAGTGTTTATTAATATACTCCAACACAGGAGGGAAACCCTGTTTGCATTTTGCAGTATTTTTCTAAAAGTGTTATCAGATTAATTTGCACTCATTAGATGGATTTCCAACTCAGAATGGTTCTGACATCGGCAATGATGAGAAAAAAAAAATCTTCATTATCTTGAGGTAAGGAAAAAAGAAAAAGAAAAAGAAAAAAAGAAAAAGCCCAGCTAAGGACCAGCTGGGTAATGAGTTAGCTGAGCATTTTTTGAAGAATCAAAATGTTATCTGCAAGGAGCGGAATGAGACTGTATTTGAAAGTTAAACACTTCAAACGGAACTACATCAATTAATCAGTTTAAAAGTAATGACATAAATAAATGTTTGACGGTCAGAGGTTGAAGCTTCAAAGTAATCTCGCGTCTGAAGCTTATTCATTCGTGGAGGAGGCGGACGCGTTTGGACACATTAAGGCCAATTTCTTTGGCTCCGTACGCCTAAAAAAAGGCACACTCATTTAACAATCACTGTCATCTAATTCATGAAACTTCAAAAGGGCTCATATCACCGTCATCAAAATTCTCTCGAAAATAAGATCGCTGACCATAAGCATAGAATCTGAAAATACTCAGATCTCATGTAATCCTGGTGGCAGCTGATCAAACAGACTTCTTTTCAAATACTTGCACCTACTTTTCACAGAATTTGCAGTGTTCACTTAACTAGGAAGAATAAGGATTCATTTAAAGCCATTAAATAATCTGAATGGTGGTAATGGGACAGGATAGCATTGGCTTTTAAAGGCAATTAGAGCTTCCTGCATTTATCAAACACAAAGCCTGCCACTTGGAATCCAAACTCTTAATTCATCTTCAGATCTTTCCTTGAAGGTCTGACATGGTGTTCGACCGGGCACCTTCATCTTACAGTGCCCAAAATCTTAGAAGCGAAAATGGATTTAGTATAGTAGTGTATTGTAGATTTACTCAAACTGCAATGTTCCTGCCAAATTTTTACGGATTAGAAGAAATCAAGTTTGTAAAAAAAAAAAAACATCATATCTGGGATTGGCTCCAGACTCCAGTGCTGTTGTTGATCTGGCAACTTTCCATTTAACTTCCATTTCGCCCCAATACTTTGCTTTCTTTTTCTTCCAGCGTTCCGTCGTTTAAAATGGCCGTCGCACTCGTTCGAGCGGCTCACGAGCAGAGACCCCGCTCGTTCGTCCAGAATCATTTCGCAGAGCGTCGAGAGAAAGTCGATCCCCGTTTGGGTATTTGTATGCATGTTGCGATCATCCAGCATCCTTTTATATTCCCTTTCTTTGCATCCTTATGGAGTCTACGCACACAATGTACAAACACTGTGACAGAACTCGCCGGTATATCCTTCTCTTAATCTCTCTCTCTTTTTTTTTTATGTCAGACAAAAGAAGCAGCGTGCGAATAATCAAAGAATGAATGAGCAGCGCCTGTGTTCTAAAAGAGAGGGGGAGGAAGAGGAGGAGGAGGAGGAGGAGGAGGAGAAGATAGAGAGAAAAAAATATGAGCATGAAGAATAACCTGAGAGAATATGAGAGAATATGAGAGAAAAAGAGAGAGAGAGAGAGAGAGAGAGAGAGAGAGGGAGACATGGTACAGCTCGTGGGAAAGGGATAAGGCAGGGGATAAGATGAAAGAAGATCGTGCGGAGGGTTTACACTGACTCTGTCTGTGGCGGTCGGGTCCAGGAGGATCAGAACACAGCAGCGCCCTAAGATACAATGGATTCAAAGGCTTTGGACCAGCACTCAGTACACAGCAGGCCAACACTGTTTGGACTACAACTCCAAAAAACTATGTAAATCAGGTTTCTAGGCCTTGTTTGTGTTGATCTATTTATCTATGATAAATATTCAAGAGGATATCATATGCCGTCGAAAAGATATGCAACCCCACTAACTTTTGAAGCTGTTGAATAAACTGGTCGGCAAAGCAATAATTTTGTACATTACTTGAAAATGGGCCCCGTCGGTACCTCTTGTGTAAGTTCGTAGGTACCACTTTTGTATTCCCAAGCCAATTGGTAGACATGATGCAAATTGGAAAAAAACAGACGATTAAAAATGCTGTGATAACTGAGTGTTTGGAAAAGACAGTAGGATGTAGACAAGTTAAGAAGTTAAATTGAGAATTTTAGGAATGGCACACAAACACAAGTAAGTGAATAACATCACATTCCGTGAATGCAATGGGAACGTGTCAGGCTTTGCTGAAGGTATACATCCATATCTTCAGAATTTATTTTCATCTATAAAGCTTTACATGGTTTATTTAGCCTGACTGATGCTTTAGTTATCCCTGAACTGACAAACTTTCTGATTTGTGTTTACAAAATGTACTATTTCTCCGGCTGTCTTCACCCTGAGTTCAGTTGATATTGCTCTTATCCTGTTTTTCTGTTGTTGTTGTTGTTTGTTTGTTTGTTTGTTTGTTTGTTTGGGGGGGGTCACTGTTCCTCTTAACTTTGTATAGTATCCAATATCAGTGTAAAATGCTTTCTGTCCTCAAAAGACCTGCGTGTCAACATGAACAAAAATCCATTCATATCAAGTCTACCAGGCTGTCGTGATAGTGTCAAGCCTGGCAGGTTAGCATTTCAGCTTATGAGGTTTTACAATGGATGCCAAATGCAGATTCATCCACCTACGATGACAATACTGAAAATTTACTTTTACCAGCTATGGCCACTTCTGTTGTCAACATGATTTTAGATGGTCCTGCCAACGCAGTTTTAATAACTGTGAACAAAACAACAACACGAAGTGTTGTGTTCAAAGTCGTCATTGGCCAAATCTGACGCTCCTCATTCAGAGTCCACACAGATCAAACAATGCATGGCCTGGAATTTCAGTTGCCTACTTAATACAAGTGTGGTCTATTACAAAACTGAAAGAATGCAACTCTGTGTGTGTGTGTGTGTGATTTGTTCACACTGTTTTAAATATATTCATGCCATAAATGTTTGCCAAGGTCATCTCTGTCAGCGAGGCAGGTAGACACGGTGGCTGTATAATAGTAAAATATTACATGGTTAAGTGTAACACCTGTTTTAAAATCATGACCCAAACAGAACTACAATGCCAGGCATATTTCTGTTAATGTCTGAATGTGCTCAAAGAACCCCCCCCCCCCCCCCCAAAAAAACCCTTTTTCATCGGAACTTTTTTTTTAAAATTATTATTACTTTAGAAATGTTAGGGAGGTTTAGCAAGGTGATTGTTTAAGTTTTCCAAACCGTCTCACTCTGCAGTTGTTTCACTGTCTTCTGCATCTCTCATTCCCAGGCTTGCCCACCCACCTTCTTCCCTCATTCTCTCGTTTCTTTCTCTTTAAATACCAGTCTCAGATCTCCAGCAAACAGAGCTCTTTTTAAACATCAAAAAAATGAAACCCAGCACAAAGAGACTTCCCGTTTGTTTCTCCGCTGAGGATAGCACGCTCGTATCGAGTGAAACCAACCTGTTTTGCCTGTGTTTTTCATTAAGGTCTTGTTGGATGACTTGGTCTCAAAGCCCTCCAGGGTCAACTCCTGACACTCCTGAGAAACCTGGGCGTCATCGTCAGAAATATCGACAGGTGATTGGTTCTTCTCTCCGCATTCAGGGTAGGAGGCTGCCCATCTCCCGGGCCCATGGGTTCCTGTTAGACACCACACAACGGAGGCAAAACATGACAACGTATTCTGCAAAGCTAAACGTAAGTTAATGGTTTCAACAGTTTTTAATCAAACTTCTCATCATCCATCAATTTAAGATACATGCTACTCTGAGTAGAAGGAAACAAAAAGCCTAGATCAAAAGGCCTAAAAAAAAAGAGCGCTTCAAGTACATTTCAGTCTTTTATCTAAAAGAGAGAGAGAGAGAGAGAGAGAGAGAGAGAAAAGCTGTTTGATAGGCAGACAGCAGCACACAGAAAATGTTCCTTGTTCCGGAAACTTCACTAGAGGACAACTCAGGAGGAGGAGAACTAAAGCACTCAGGTTTGAAACACATTTAACGGACACAGTCGAATACGCTTCAGAGTTTGTCCATTAAATGTCCTTTAAAACGGAATGCTCTATCTGTCCTGTTCTTGGGTTAGTCTCTAGATAACATCGGAAATTTCTTAGTGAAGTTAATTTGATCTGGCAAAATTCTCTCTCTCTCTCTCTCTCTCTCTCTCGCTTTTTTTTTTTTTTTTAATTTTTTTAACTTTGGCTGGAACTGCAAGTTTTGGCAAAGCGCGATCTTTTGCAGTGCTGTAGAAATTGCCGGGTCTGTGTTGGCAAACATATCACTGTTGTCAGACAGACAATGAAATCCTTCCCTTACCACAGTAGCCAAGCTAATATTTGATCATTATCATCCAGTGTGGGAGCCTGGTTTGGCAGAGAGAAAGTGAATTATGAGTACAGCAGCTCTGCAAACATTAATAGCTAAACTGATTAATGGTTCCATTAAGAAAGGCAACAGACACATTTTGGTTCATGCTGAATTAATGCGTGTGTGTGTGCATGTGCGTGTGTCTGTGTGTGTGTGTGTGTGTGTGTGTGTGTGTGTGTGTGCATGTGTGTATTAAACAACTGCCAAATGCCCACGTTTTCCAGTCTACAGATGGTTCCTAATGTACTTGGTAAGAATTAAAAAAAAGTGTTTTAGAGCGCGTAGAGTGTCTTGGTGAGTGATTAAATGTTTAGGCCAGAGGTCATGGGTTAATGTTAGGTAACACAAACAGATGCTGACCCTGGCAGAGTGCAGTGGGAGAAAGAAAAGAAGAAGAAAAAAAAACCAGTCTAGATCACTCAGTGACGTCAAGAGCTAACCATTCCTTCCAAATGCTGGAAATAACTCCACATCCAGGAGCGTATGAACGCAAGCAAAGGACATCCTAAGATCTTCAATGAAAGACCCATTTTACCACGAGCTAAAGTTGCCACTGATATCAATTTTACAGGTATAATGATTTTGTTCTTTTAACTGCACAGTTGTTTCCTGTTAGAATCCTTTACTGATGGCCGAGATAATATCGGCTAAACTATATGTCTGCCTGTGAACATGTGTGGCATGAACACTATTAAGCAGGCAAACACGCACATTCAAGGTGTATTATGTGCAATTTGTACATTCAAAGTATAACATCGGCCATATGCAAGGCTGACGTGTGTTGGTGACACCGCTATGACTAGTCTGTTGAAAGATGTTATTGCACAGTGATTTTCGACGACACAGTAAATCACACCTATTTTTGGGGTCCACCTTTCCCACTATCAGATTATAGAGACTTCACCATAGCAACCGAGCGCTCGGCAACAGGAACAAATCCGACTATCCGTAGTAATTTCATCATCATTAGTAAATGTTCTGAGCTTGTGTACCATAGCACTCAAAGGACTGAATCCACAGAGTGATCTGTAGAGAGCTGCATCCCATAGCTACGCCTCTGCCTTCACAACACAACGGTAAATAGACACACGGGTCCGTGACAACACACAGACACACAGAGACATGAGGGAAATAACAGTTATACACCGCCAAATCACGCCTTCAAACACCGCTCTCTGCTCTCGCTCAGTGGCTCTTTCACTCTCTCTCTCTCACCCCCTTTTTTACCCGTACGGTATGGATCTATACACGCTGTAACACAGATAACATTCTAGAAAGTCTATTGTGCCAGCTACCTCCCTTGCTTACTATCCCTCCTTAAAGATGCTCATCAAGTCTCTCTCTCTCTCTCTCTCTCTCTCTCACTCTCTCTCTCTCTCTCTCTCTCTCTCTGTTCCTTCAAACAAAATTCCACATTGACTCTCCACTCTGTTATTAGTTCCGCTTAATTAGCCTGATCTTGCTGATTGATATCCCGTTGATCTCTGTGGATGCTCAGACTGATTAAAATCCAATACCTTCATCCCACCGGACGGGAATGGGAGACCCACGAGAGAGGGTGCCGAGTTCTTTCCAGAACCTGACAGATTAAGGTCAGCTGTCTTAGCGAGGTGGTGGGGGGTGTGTGTGGGGGGGGGGAGGCTTGGTTTCTCTATGAAATAAAGGTTACTTTTTTCGCCCAATTAATGGAAGGACAAGTAGGTCATTCCAAAGTTCTCGCCTCTGTGCTTCTCGGCAAAGGCCTCAGAGGGGCTGTACTACTTGACACGTACAAAAAAAAATCCAGGGTAGGAGTTTAAACCTGCTTTTGTCGTCTCGGGTGCTACAGAAACAAATATGGCTTTAACCCTCCCTCCCTCCCAGACAAACTTCATGAATAGTCACTAATCTTCTTCTTTCCTCTGGGTTATTAAATCCAAAAAGATTTATACATATCCAGTGAGGACATTTGAATTGTACTCACAATTACTGTGGCTGCATGTCAAAAAAACACGCAAGATATTACTGCATTATGAATACAGATGAGTCAGTTTGAAAGAAGTTTCATTTTATTTTTAAGCGTAATCATAGCCACCTGCTTCGGTATTATGTGACACGTACACAATGACGTTTACTACAATGTTTTGGGAAATCTAGCAAAATAACAACAAACAGGCACGCCGTTTCTTTTTTCAGCATAGCACATACTTTCTCTAATCGGCGTCACCGTAATTGACAGGAAGCTGGTCGAGGGGATTACATTTAGTTTCTGTTGTCCTGTCTTTCTCTCTCCTGAGTTAATGTGAATCTGAGATGGATACTGGATTAGAGCCGCCCACTTCCCATCGATTTCTCCTCAGCCTGCCCATGTCCATTTTGATTAGTTAAGTGCTGGAGGAGTCTGCATGGAGCAGAGAGCGTGCTCTTGTCAGAGCAGATCCTCAGAGCTCCTCACGCCTTTCTCATCTTCAGCCCTTATTTCTTTATTCAGTTTCCTTAACTGTAACACGCCAGACCTTCAAACACCACAAAATACTGTAGTGCTCCACACCTCAACACAGCACACGCTGAAACACACCACACCGCACAACACACACAACACACCACACACAACATACCACACCATACCACACCACACCACACAACACACCACACACCATACCACAGACAACATACCACACCATACCACAACAAAGCACACAACATACCACATACCACAACATACCACAACACACAACACCACACCACACACAACATACCACACCACACAACACAACACAAAACACCACACACCACACCACAACACACAACACATACCACACCACACCACAACACACAACACATACCACACCACAACACAGCACACACTGAAGCACACCACACCGCACAACACCACAACACACAACATACCACACAACATACCACACCACACAACACAACACCACACCACACACAACATACCACACAACGCAACACCACACCGCACAACACCACACCACACACAACATACCACAACACAACATACCACACCACACCACTAAACACCACACACAACATACCACAACACACAACACCACACCACACACAACATACCATACCACACAACACCACACCACACAACACACCACACCACACACAACATAACACACAATACCACATAACACACAATACACCACAACACACAACATACCACACCACACACAACATACCACACAACACCACACCACACCAAACCACACACAACATACCACAACACAACACACCACACCACACCACTAAACACCACACCACACACAACATACCACAACACACAACACCACACCACACACAACATACCATACCACACAACACCAGACCACACAACACACATCACCACACACAACATAACACACAACACCACATAACACACAATACACCACAACATACCACACCACACACAACATACCACACAACACCACACCACACAACACCACACAACATACCACACACAACACATACCACACCACACAACATACCACACACAACACAACACACCACACACAACACAACACAGCACACACAACACAACACAGCACACACAACATACCACACCCCACAACACACACCACACCACACACACCACACCACACCACAACACACAACATACCACACCCCACAACACACATCACACCACACACACCACACCACACCACAACACACAACACACAACATACCACACCACAACACACAACATACCACACAACACCACACCACACAACATACCACACCACAACACACCACACAACATACCACACCACACCTCACCACACACAACATACCACACCACAACACACAACACAACACACAACATACCACACCACACCACAACACACAACATACCACACCACACAACAACACATACCACACCACACAACAACATACCACACCACACCACACCACACACAACATACCACAACACACACAACATACCACACCACACCACACCACACCACAACACACACAACATACCACACCACACCACACAACACACAACATACCACACAACAACACCACACCACACAACATACTACACCACACCACAACACACACAACATACCACACCACACCACACCACACCACAACACACAACACAACACAACATACTACACCACAACACACAACATACCACACACCACAACACACACCACACACAACATACTACACCACAACACACAACATACCACACACCACAACACACACCACACACAACATACTACACCACAACACACAACATACTACACCACACCACACCACACACAACATACTACACCACAACACACAACATACTACACCACACCACACCACACCACAACACACAACACAACACACAACATACTACACCACACCACACCACAACACACAACACAACACACAACATACCACAACACACCACAACACACAACATACCACACCACACAACAAACAACATACCACACCACACAACAACATACCACACCACACCACACCACACACAACATACCACAACACACACAACATACCACACCACACCACACAACACACAACATACCACACAACAACACCACACCACACAACATACTACACCACACCACACCACAACACACACAACATACCACACCACACCACACCACACCACAACACACAACACAACACAACATACTACACCACAACACACAACATACCACACACCACAACACACACCACACACAACATACTACACCACAACACACAACATACCACACACCACAACACACACCACACACAACATACTACACCACAACACACAACATACTACACCACACCACACCACAACACACAACACAACACACAACATACTACACCACAACATACTACACCACACTACAGATCACCATGCTCTCCTTTCTTTTCCTTTCCTTTCTTCTCCTTCTCCACAGCATTTCAATGCACCAACTCGCATTCGCAGCTCTCCACAGGACACTCTAGACTACTGAAAAAAACGAGACTACAGAATCCCCTGAGCAGGTCCGTCAGAGAATCACGGCACCAGCTCCTCCACTCTCCGCGCTAACGACTTCTTTCACGTGCCTACTGTTTCTGGCCGGATTTGCTCAAAGACAAATTGGGTGACGTATCCCCGCTTCGTCGAGCTGACCATTTGATTGGCCTTATCTCCATCTCTCGCCCCGCGGCTGCACGACCATCTCCTCTCTGAAAAATCTCCAGTTTGTCGGGCTTGATTTCCGGGTTGTCTCTAACCGACTGATTGGTTTTTCTCCTTGTCTCTCTAGCTGTAGAAGAAGCACTTTCAGGCATCCCGGTTGGTTGACAGATCACCCATCCTGTTTAGATGACAGCGCGATTGGCTTTTGTTGCACTTCCATCTGCAGTCTGTGGAGCCCGTTTGTTTGAGTGTTTAATGTGTTTATTCAACTCTGGCGTCCTTTTCGTGAAAAATGAACACGTCACCAAAGCATGTGGCTTCCTGTCACTCTGAGACATATGGCTCCTACGTTTCCAAGCAGTGTGACGAGCTCGTTTGACTAAACATTGTGGGACTTAATGAGGGAGACTCGTACGAAATGACACATACGCATCTAACTGGCTGAGAGTCCTTCCCTTCCCTCTCACCCTCTCGTATGGACATACCTCAACGCCTCTGGGCTTTTTTTTTCGGTTATCCTTCAACTTTCTATTAGCAGAATGCAAAACAAACCAAGTGTCGGGCAGGAGAGGACAAGCCTTGGCTGACAGACATGCTTTATAAGCTCTGGTTGTCTGGGTAGCGAATATGACAATAGAACATGTTCGGTTTTCGCCGCGTCTATCATTTTGCCTGTGCGGACTGAAGCAGAACAGCTTTGGTTCAACAGGCGAGAACCATTAAGACTGGAGAGCTGTATGGATAATACGATTCCAAACTCCAAATCTAATTTCCCCAGCAGTGAGTACACTTCCTTTCCCCCCTGACAACTCCCTCACAGTTTCTGCCCAAAAAACAGGATCTTTTGCAGCTTGGGCCTATAAATTATGGAGCTGTGCTGTCATATCTGTACTACTCCCTCAGCAAACTCATTCATTATGCTGTGAACTGTGTTAACCTCAACAGTTCTTCACTGGGGCTGGTCATCGAAGCTTTGACTTGTCCAAGAGTTCAGTGGAAATAATTTAAGAGGGTTATGCTGGATTGAAATGAAGATATCATATGCCTCAATAGCTTCTTAAATATTTCATCGACTCTTAAGTCGGGATGTGTGAAAGAGACAGCATGAGACACTTTGTAATGTAGGCAAAGAAGCACTGACATGGAGACTTTTCCTTAAAAAAAAATATGAAAATAAATGAAAATACATAAATATAAAATTAGTAAAATTCTAAGAGTAAGATTCAGCAGAATCGAAACTGACAGAAATGCTTCATGACGAAACTGAAGTCCGTTTTTGGCTAAATCAAGGTCTAACAACTCTTTTTAAAAAAAAAAAAAAACAAAAAAAAACAACCCTTTCAATTCTTCAGTAAACAAAGAACCTTAAATCCAAAGAATTCAAAATAAGACCCTGAAGCTCCTTTCTGACGTAGATTTTGTCGTGTGTGGTGACGAACAAACAAGTCCTAACTATGAAATATTAAACAAAAAAAAAATCACTGCTCCAAAACAGACCGGAACAAAGCTGATCTTCCATTACACACAAGTGTCAATATACTTATTCTTATATGTATATGTGATGGGTGAATAAACTGAACCATATAGGTAGCCGCAATAGACAGAATATGTGCCTTACATTCATCACGTGCGACCCAGACCACGTGGTGACAAAGATTAACACAAAACACACTTTACAGTTGCACACAATCAGCCCAATGCATTAGGGTAATGTAACAATATGGTGTAATGTAACAATGTAACAATATAGCGTGTTATAAAAATGTAACAATATGATGTTATGTGACAATGTAACGAGAGCTGTGGAAAAGGAACTTCCACTCAGCAGGTCAAAATAACAGGGCTGATGTGTTGATGGTTTCATTTAAGAACAGCTGTAACGCAGTCTTTTTTTTTTTAAACATAGTGTTTCATTTTGTGTGTGTGTGTGTGTGTGTGTGTGTATGTGCGTGTTTCCTGGCTGTGAGTTTAGCTATTCATATACATGAAACTCTCGAGGTTCCTCGAAGTTCCATTTTAGAGATCTCAACTCTTCCCAGCCTGCCTTGGCACCTGCCATCACTTTCACGGCCACTCAGTTAGTGTGGAGAACAATCTACCCAAACAAAGGCAATCACTAATTTACCTGCCCATCTTGAAATAGCAGGCTAATTAGCAAAGACACTAAATGGATTAATACTGATTCCCGTAAAGAGACAAGGGGGACGGAATCATAGGGAAATGAGAAGAGAAGAGAAGAGAAGAGAGGAGAAGAGAAGAGAAGAGAAGAGAAGAGAGGAGAAGAGAGGAGAAGAGAAGAGAAGAGAAGAGAGGAGAAGAGAAGAGAAGAGAAGAGAAGAGAAGAGAAGAGAAGAGAAGAGAAGAGAAGAGAAGAGAAGAGAGGAGGAACACGCCCTGAATTTTGTCAGGCTGACGTGACTGTGAGATTCCTATCCACATCCATCTCTGGTTATGTTTTTACATGGAGAAAAAACAAAACAAAACGAGACAAAAAAAACCAAACCAGATGATTTTACAGAAACAAAAATTAGGATTCAACTATGGGGATGCCCCCTGTAAATTTAGAATGATTTTATTTTTTAATGTTTTTAATTTTTAAAAGCCACAATCAGTGCTTTGATGGTTGGCCTGATGAAATTGCCCATTTAAAGAACTATACTGAAAACAATGAAGAATAATCATGGTGATTTGGTGAAGCTTTGTGAAGGTTTTTTTTGTCGTTTGTTGAAAGCATGAAAATGAAATCTCAAACATCACTTCCTGTTTGCTTGTGTAAGCACAGGCTACGCATGTACGAATACACACACACACACACACACAAACACAAATAAATCAATTTCCACTATCGAAGCCAAAAATATTATAAAGGCCTTAATTCAAACATAAGTTAATCAAGTCATTTCTTGAAGATTACAAAGAGTGTCAGAGGGCTTTTGTTAAAAAACGTTCAACATGATTAGAAGTTGTGAAATGCGCGGTATGACGTACGTAGTTTCAAACAAAACTGAAATCAGGAGTAATTGTCTGAATGTCTCCCCAGGCCATGTGTGCTATAAATGAACATTTACCACGTACAGATTTATCCAGAACCAGCTGCTTTGGGGTAAGAATGCTTGGTTTGTTGTTGTTGTTGTTATTGTTGTTGTTTTTGTTTTGTGTGTGTGTGTGTGTGTGTGTGTGCGTGTGTGTGTGTCTGTGTGTTACATGTGCTGCTGGGTGTCGCATTCTCTTAAGCACAATAAACAAACATTCGTCTCAATCTAGCACCTTTGCTACGAAAGCCCGATCACATTAGGTTTGAGGACCTGGAACCTGTGCTGCATTGTCAGAGCACTGCTGACACTCTGAAGATTGGTTTGTCATTTCCGCTTCGTCCCCTCTGCAAAGACAGGGGCTCCGTTTGGCGGACGTCCACGCGTTTGGCACGTAAACGCTCACCAGTCTAGTCCAATCAAACAATCAGCAAGCTATGGGCTGAGCTCAGACGACAGCAAACAAATACGCCGCGTTGACATGAATTATAGTGACAGCCTCTCTGTTTGGGGTCTGATCTGGTAAATCAGAGTTCAGTTCACCACTCCATGGGTCATCGATATCCCGGAGTCAAACATTTTCAAAGAGGAAACGGGAGTCATCTGCACCTAAATCTATCGCCGCTTTGTTATTATCGAGGCGAATCTGAACGTAAGCGAAAATAAATGAAAATGATCAAAATTCAAAAGGTCTCAGAGACAGCCTTCTCAGCTGTAGGCTGAAATATCTGCTACGGCCTCCGTGAATGCCGTGGGAAATGTCAGCAAATAAATTATGATACCATTACACAGGACTGGAAGGATGGTAAAACAAACGAACAAGAAAAAGAGGTTTTCCATTCATTTCTGCAACCCCCCCCCCCCCTCAAAAAAAATATGATAAAAGCCATCTTTTGCCAGTGGCCAGTCGGACTTGCGGCCTTGGAGTTTTGTCTCTGGCGCTCCCCCAGCCTAAGTTACGGTTCCCCTCTGTCACCTACTGTCCTTTGCCTTCTTTATCACCACCCCCTTCATGTCTCGTGACTCAGAATTTAATACTCCACAAAATCAGCTCATGAGAGGGGAGCAACCAAACAGCTTCCTCTTTCGAGAGCAGGAGAGACCTTTTAATCTCCCTCATGTTACTTTAGCTATCAAAGTCGGGGGGGGGGGGGAGCGGATGGACAGCATTTCTGTGCCATTATAGAAGATAGAAGGCAATGGAAGAATCCCTGAGCTGTAATTCTATGAACTCTGCCGAGGAGTTTTCAGGTAAAAAAAAAAAAAAAAAAAGATTCCACTGGCCTTGAAAATGAATCATGTCTGAATACGTATAATTTATATCATGTAAACACTTTTTTTCCCCATATGTATGGCTTTGCACCATTACTGTTGGAAAGCTACAGATCCTTTAACGGGTAATTCAATTTGAAAAAAAAAAAACAAAGCGATAGACAAGCTAATTAGTGGAAAATGAGTTAAAACACACACTCTAACAATGACCACTAAGGTCTTAGATTAAGTCAGCGTCATGTCTCGTCTCCTCTATTTATAAAAGATGGTCTTTTGACCAACCAGTTTATGGCAAATCAAAGGCTGTCTGTCTCATCATCTCCACCTTTTTGTTCTTCTGTTTCTTCTTCTTGATAAAGCCATTTAATGCAAGGCAACATCCAGCGCATGAAGCAGGAATCAAAGGCGGACGAAAGGCACCATTCCACACTGCGTTTTTTATTTCTCTATACAACTTTGTTAATAAAAAGCTATGTAACCTTATGTTCAGAGAGCGTCGCGTCTCCAATGACATGCAAAGTGCGTTTAACCTCAGTTTGACTCACATAGTTGTCATTACAATAACACGCTACCCCAGAGCAGAACACGGAGCTGCTGCCACAGACGAGCCTGGATGAAAAGGCCTAATGAACTTTGAAGACCACAGGCACGACTGCATCGCGAAAGTTTCACAACTTTTCAAAGGCTGAGGAGAAAAAGATCTTTGAAAGTTCTAGATGAATGATTCCTAATAACACAAACTTCCTCTTCTGCTTTTTTCTTCTTCCCCTTCTTCTTCTTCTTCTTCTTCTTCTTTTTCTTCTTCCCCTTCTTCTTCTTCTTCTGCTTTTTCTTCTTCTTCTTCTTCTTCCTCTTCTTCTTCTTCTTTTTCTTCTTCTTCTGATTCTTCTCCAACATGTTTCGTGAACCCGCCCCCCCCCCCCCCCCCCCCCCCCCCCCCAAGATTGGCTTGATATCTTTGCCCGAGAATGCATGTGATATCATTAATTTTTCTTTCACACAGATGAAGAAAAACAGCATGGCATTAGCACAGTCAGTCTTTTCTTTTTTTTTTTTAGCCATGACTATGGAGCTACATTTCCAGCTTTGTGTCTGTGGACCAGCAAAGGTTCGCAAAGTTAAACTTTACGCTATGTGTTTTATTGTGTGACCGACAGAAGGACCCTGGATGTCTCAAGGGAAGTAGCGTGGGGGAGCTATTTGCTTTCTCAGACAGACACGGCACCGAGTCGGTCTCAGATCAATGATGTTTGACGCAGTCGCTCTGTTTGATTTACCAGCCCCTCAAATAAAGCCAAAGGTACTATTAAAACAAAACAAAAAAAAACGGCTTATGTCTCGCACATACTCATATAAAGTTTGTTCTCCCTTCCGTGAGTAAAGCTGTGGCAAACTAGAAAAAAGCGCCAGAAAAAAAAAGGACCGGGACGGTTGTGTTTCTTTCGGTTAAGGGCTCAAGAACGTGGACTGGAGAACGGCTGGAAGAGACGCCGGAGAGACGGACGTTTGAACTTTCCTCGCTCGTCTCTGATCGCCGCCGTTGTGCCCCTGAGCAGCGTACTTAACCCACGAGGCGCTTGAGCCCCGCCTCTTCCTGCATTCCCCATCTCCCTTAGCCAATCAGAGCAGCCTGACAAAAAGACCTAGCATGTTCACTGGTCCTACTGAAGCTCCATCAGAATGACAGCTCTCAGGGCAGGGCTTCGTTACGGCGATTATCGCCTGGGAGATCACACCATCATGATGCTGAGCGTTTGGCCCTGTAATTATCAGTGTAATTGGTTTGCAGGAATCTACTATCACAATACAATCCAGACAATTCACAATGTTATGGTTTTTTGTTTTTCTTTTTTTTTTTTTAAATCTGCCACCTTTTCTGATCTGAAGCAGGACCTAGTTATATGTCATTAAGGCGCAACATTCGGATGATTTTATCCGCTGCAAATTAAGCCCTTAGAACCGGAGTTGTCACTACTCACCTAAGGAAGAAAAGGTTTGCTCCGCATGTAATACTGGCCCTAATTATCCTTGGATCTTAAGCCATCGTGTTCTCACGCTCTTCAGTCTCTCTCTCCCTCCCTCTTTATGTCTCGCTCTCTTTCATTTTGCCTCATTCTCAGGGCATTCACTCTCAAATATACATACACATTCAGTAATTTTCTCGCCTAAGGCGTCTGATTCTAAGGCACAAACACATACATACAGTACATGCATACATACACCCACACATACTTACAACCGTGTACACTGAGGAAAACCAGACCTCTGCTCAATAACATGTTGAATGACCCTTTGACTGTGATAGCAGCTGCCACAACTCAAGGCAGTGACTCAACAAGTGTCTTTAGAATGACCCCATGTTAAAGCTGACCCCGCAGGCATCAGAGCTGCATGCAGCTGCACGAGGTCAAAGGTCGGGTGCTCCCTTCTGTGGATGCTGCGTTTCAGTTCATCCAAAACGTGCTCAGTGGGAACGGTATCAGGGGAATGTGGCGGCCAGGTCGCTGATGTCATTTCATCGGAATGTTCCTGAAAACCGTCGCTGCGCGATTCCGGAACTACGACGAGTCTGTAATTTGTGCGACCTTTGAGGCACCTTAATCAGTGTGTGCGCGTGTGTGTGTGTGTGAAAGAAAGAAAGAACATGTAAGAGGCGAAAAAAGCCACTGGAACCCAAAACCCGACACGTACTAAACATAACTGTATGCACGTTACATTTTTCCAAATCACTACAACCCCACATGGGTTTTAGAGAAAAAAAACGCTGCAGGAATGATATGAGTATAATGAACGTCTGTGGTAAAGGCTAGAGACATCAAAAGGGACAAATATTATTATTACATAAAGTCCCTATCTCCCCATCATGACAAAAAAGCCAGCAATTTACAGATGCGGCTGTTTTACCACTGCAGCAGTTCTCTGTCCAGTCCTTTAATCAGGGTTCATTGTCATGCTCCCTTTTTTAACATATAAACAGAGAGAGTAAGTAAGGAAATAACTCAAAACCGCCTTATTTTTTTTTTTTTTTTTTTCTCTTCAGCTGGCAGGGTAAACTAACTCCAGACAAAACATAATCACCCTCTATGGTTATCTACTTCCACCTTGTTGCAGCTTACAGAAAAAAAAAAGGTGGTTTCCTGTTCTGGGAAGATATGTTGAAAATGTCTACAACCCTTGTATAAATCCCTTTTCTGATAGTGAAAAAAAGAAAAAACTCTCTTTGAGAAGATGGACATAACCGGGATATGGACAAGATAACCTGGATTGTGTTTCAGACTGAAGACAATCACAGTCCAGACAAGTTGTCTACTGTGTCAAAAGAAAACTCAAAAAAAAAAAAAAAATCTATCTAAATTATGATTCCCTGTTAGTATTGTGAGGTCACGTATTTTCGTTAGCATAGCTGGTCAGTGTGTGCTATAGCACAGTACTGCAGGACCTGTGAAATCAGCTTAAGGTAGTGAGCCTGAGCCTTAGCCTAGCCTAGAACAGCAGGAGTTTGGAGAATCCCCAAATAATACCTACTTGATGAAACACTGCACATAAAAAAAAAACAAAAAAAAAACCCTTTTTGTCTGACTCGAACTTGCGCTGAATACAGATTACAAAATCCCAAGTCACTGACTCATTCTCGATCTCTTGAAAACTCAAGCAGGAGATGAAACTCTCCAGCTGCTGGCTGATTTTAAATGTGAGACCTTAAGAAGACCAACAGGTCTTCCCAATTCATTGCTACGACCAACATTTATTCAAAAATCTTTGACCTCTAAGATATAAAATAGTATTTATGCTGCTTTTTGGTCTGAAGAACCTGCTAGCATAACTATATTTAAAAAAAGAAAAGAAAAAAAACCCCGAAAGCGCCCTTGTTTCTCAAGGGCTTTGTCTGATCAGTCATATAAAATGTGCATTGGTAACAGAGATTTTGCTTAGGGTATACTGTTTAGAGAAGAAAAAAGCCTAAGGAAGAATGAATCACTCTGAGATTAGTTCATAAATCCTTATTTTCCATGAAAAACAAGCTGGATAAACATTGCTAAGAAAAAAAGTGAGCCAACTTGTAACATCCAGAAACAAAAACATTTCTTACTTTTTGTTGTTGTTGTTGTTGTTTTGGGGTTTTTTTTTTTTTGCATTTTCAAAAATCATTCTCTTGACAAACTCCTCAGACAACCATCATTTTGTCAAACACAGAGGATCAAAGATGTGCATTATAAAAGAACTGACGGTCAAATACAGCAGTTCAAATTGGTTTTCAGAATACCAGAAAATGACACACACAAAAAAAGGGGGCTTATACTTCCCTTTATGACTAAAGATCTTCCCCCACGAGTCTTACCTGCTGTTGAGGTGAGGAGAAGTAGGTCAAGTTTTCAGGAGTACTGTGATAGGATTTGAGAGGATCACCAGACCTTGTGCGTGAACTGTCATAACCTCTTCAATCACCTGTTTAGTGACGGCAAATGAGGTGACTTTGCATGAGGTGATTCGGGGGGAATGTTTCAAACAAGCATTTGTCTCTGTATTTGTTGACTGCAATTGCTCTCCTAACTTTAAAAGATTCTGTACAAGAATTGTCAACGCGTTCGGAATTCCGACAAAGGGTTTAGGTTTTTCGCTTCAACATTATATTCAACCTTATTCATCCAGGGGACTGAGGACGAAGACGTCTATTTAAACCTTTTCAGATAAATCATCCATTCCTGGCAGCAGGATCCTGTTATTCTTCACGAAAGCGTTGCTTTTGATACCAATGACAGTGGGTGGGTCAAGGCTGTGCATGCAATGAAAAGGTGCAAGCAGTTGCTATTCATTGCAAGTATAATTGTTTGGAACTTTCTAGAAAACAGTGCTTTGCAGAAGCCTCTATAAATCAGCTTTCATTTTGATTTTTTTTTTTTTTCTATTATTATTATTATTTGACGGAATAAAGGGGACCCAAGGACAGAGGTTTCTCCTGCAACTTTAACCTCAAGCTAATGATTTTCAAAAAATCAAAAAAAAAAAATATACTAGGCAATTCTATATATTTGTTTATTCTAGAATATGTTACACAACAAACATTTCTATTCCTTCTCACCAAGGCTGTCATAGCATGTCAATGCCTCTAAACGACCAAGCCGTGACCAAGGGGGCTCATTCTTAGCAAGAACAAAAAAGAAGAAAGATATCTCCCACAGTTTTCCCTTTGACTACGGCAAAGCTGGCCTGTTTCTATGGTCCATCACGCCACGGTCGCCAACTTAGCTCCCTTTTTGTCCGAGCTCAACGCACCTGACGGGAAAACAAGACAAGCTCCAGGACGAGCGGTAAATGATAAACACTGACCTCTGATCAGCTGAGGAGGTAAAAAATAAATAAATAAATGAATAAAAAGATTGTACATTGTGTTGAAATGTTGTTATGCATTCAATGACCAAAACAGCTCCCTTTTCTATAGTGCCATCTGATACGACGGAGATGTCAGTGTCCTCTAAACAAATGATAAAATCTGCATTTCTTCCAAACTAAAAATGTCCCCTTGAGAAATGGCATTGTGCAACACATCAACCAATGAGCAGCTGAGAATATTCTGAGAGTGTGTGTACTATAAAATGTCTTCATCATTTAATTGCTAGTACACAGACCATAACCAATATAATTATACTTTTGCCACCTTAAATCAGTCTCCTAACAGTGATATGAGGTTAACACACATGCAGAGAAGCTGGGGTTGTGAATTTGACCCTTGACGTTTATGAGAGGTCCTGAGGAGTCTCCCACATGAAGCGCTCTACCATCTACCATAAAGTTCTTGCGTGTACTGGTCCCCGGTTCAACTCGAATGCCGTCTTTACGTCGGGGAATGCTGAAACTGTTGACTCTTTTAAAGCATCGAGGTGGCTGTGAGTCAGAGCGTAGTCTTCAGAGGGCTATAAATCTTGTTGCTGTGTACGACAGGAAACCTGTGAAGAGTGGCAGGTCCAGACACAAGCCGCTGGTGTTCACAGCTGGTAGAGCAAAACGACACGTGTTTCATTTCATCATATGAATATGATACATGACAGCAGATGAAATGAAATCATCCAATAGAGTAACTTGGAAATGCACAAAGTATCACACTCAGTGTGTGCCCTAAAATGTAACACGTACAGTTTTATAAGTTCATTACGCTTCTGTGAACCATCACAGATATGGTGTAAATATGTAGGATATACCAACTACAGCCCGTAGACTGCAGCCTGACTCTGTCATTTACTGTTCTTTGTCCACTGTATTATCACAAATTCATCTCTCAGATTCACAGCTTCATACTCCCTAGAGTCGGCTCATAAATGCAAAGCAACTGAACAGCGTATTCTTCTCATTTCAGGAAGAGGTCTCATAATCTCCTTTTTTCTGATGCTTTAACTAATAAAAGACAGGGGGATGAAAGGGGCATTTTTTTTGCTGTTACTGAAGATGGAACGCTATGACACAATGTTTGAGTTAGAAGGCTTCGGGAGTTATTTCAGGTAAACAGTTCTGTCGGCCTTGAGGAGATTTGCGTGTGAATGTGAAGAAGTCATGTCATTCAAATTACGCTAAAATCAAATTTTCGACAGGGAATGCATGAACACGGCGTGCTAACCGGAATCAGGAAAAAAACAAATGGCAACTACACAGGGGCTTTAACTCTTGAGTTCAAACCTTCATCAAAAACCAAAGACCAATCATACGGAACAGATGGCATACCATGCTATTTACCCTCTTAAACCTTGCATTACTAGGCAACCTCATTCAACTAACATGTCCTCACAGAGGTGTGAAAGTTGTTTGCCTCAGTACACTCGATGTGAAGATATAAAACTCGGTAAATAAGCAAACCATAGGGAAGTTCAGAGGGTTTGGGCTGTTTCTCCAAATATGTGCATGAATTACCAGGGATGCAACCTGTGAAAACGGCAATAGGTGTGACAGATGTGAACATAATTGCGATGTACGACTGCGGAGGTGACCTAAACAAAGGAACAATGTTCTCCACATTAATTATGGAAATCAAAAGCATATGCTCTTTCTTTCAGGGAAATGAGTTTTATGGTTTGAGGCACTACACGCGATATGTGTGCAATTTAGAATGCAAAATTAGAATAATGCCACACATTGAGCAAAGGTAAAGCAAAAACAAATCTAATTGAATCTTCGGCGACGTCCACACAGATTTTCAGCCATTCTGGCAAAATATTTGTCTTGACTTGATTACGAAACGGAATTTGCTCCAGCGACCTCGGAATGCAGCACTCCCCTGTGTTCTGAGCTGTCATGGAGAGGAAGAATGTTCAGAACTCAGCCCTTGAATGATGTCATTTCCTCATTGTGACCTAACAGCGAGGAGATATGATCTCATGTCTCCAAACACGCATTGTGTTTGCTGAAGTCCAAACCCTGTTTAATGGGTGGATCAGGAAAGGGCTTGAGCCATGCCCAGTCTGCACCGAAATGTTCAAAGCCGTTTAGTTAATTATAGACTCATTTACTTTCATCAAAAGCATTATTTTAATGGAGAGTTGATGAGGGGCTGTTTCGTTCAGGAAAAGCAGTACACGTACGTTTTGTATAAGAACAGTGACGAGAAGAGACTGAGAGATGCCAAAGATTTTTTTTATCTAGAGGTGACTCAACTGAACCATTAATGAAGCGACAAATTACACGCAAACCGGCGAAAATTACACAGGACAGCTGCAAGCAACAGACAGGAACAACTCCTCTTGTTCTCTTCTTCGCCATGTGTCCCATTACTTTCTCCATAGAAAATCCTTTAAAATTGCTTTTCAAGCACTATCTAGATGAACATGTGTAGGGCATAAGCTGTTGGCAAGCGAACCAACCCCAGAATGATTCCTTTTACCTTGAGAAAGTGAAATTTTCTCGCTCAGG
>NC_044500.1:44797057-44802057 GCF_902362185.1 Chanos chanos
AGAAGAGGAAAGAAGAGAAGAGAAGAGGAGAGAAGAAAAGAGAAGAGAAGAGAAGAGAGGAGATGAGAAGAGGAGAGGAGAGAAGAGAAGAGAAGAGAAGAGAGGGGAAGAGCATAGAAGAGAAGAGAAGAGAGGAGAAGAGAAGAGAAGAGGAAAGAAGAGAAGAGAAGAGAAGAGAAGAGAAGAGAGGGGAAGAGAAGAGAAGAGAAGAGAAGAGAAGAGATGAGAAGAGAGGAGAATAGAAGAGAAATAAAGAGAAGAGAAGAGAGGAGAAGAGAAGATAAGAGAGGAGAAGAGAAGAGAAGAGAAGAGAAGAGAAGAGAAGAGAGGGGAAGAGCATAGAAGAGAAGAGAAGAGAAGAGAAGAGAAGAGAAGAGAAGAGAGGGGAAGAGCATAGAAGAGAAGAGAAGATGAGAAGAGAAGAGAAGAGAAGAGAAGAGAAGAGAAGAGAAGAGAAGAGAAGAGGAAAGAAGAGAAGAGAAGAGAAGAGAAGAGAAGAGAAGAGAAGAGAAGAGAAACGCTTGTGGGGCTGAACACGGCAGAATACGGAGTGGGGCTATGATGTCAGAGACACACTGGGGAGAAATCCAAAGCATAACGCTGAAGTCATAAAAACAGCTTAAAACCTTAAAGAGGATATACAAAAGGATGTTTGGCCTCACTGAAATCAATAGAAGCTTTCATTTTCAGTGAAGCGCTTTGTTCTCTCAGAAATGCTTTACCAGACTTATTATACATAGCACTGTGTTTGAAGACAAGGCTATAACTCACAAACTGGGGAGAGAAGACAGCAAAGAGAGATGTGATGCAGATATTTCTGACACAAATAAGACTGTTTAAAATAAGATGTATTTGAAAAAAGATAGGAATTGAAGGGTAAAAGGGGTAGATGACTCAAGCTTTGCTATTATTGATTAGTTTTCAGCAGTTTGAGGGAGTCCAGCGATCAAAATATAAATATCTGTAAAATAACCTTGCATTGATTTTAAAATCAAGACTCTCAGCAGGACTCTATTCACTCTGATGCCACGCTCTGTACAAAAATCTTTTGTTGCTGTCCAAACTTTAAAAATAAATAAATAAATAAATAAAAGGATAGTATGACCAATCCCAGCCAGTTTGATAAATTGTGCACTACTAACAGCTGAATCTGTCATATTCCAGAAGAAAATGAAAAAAAAAAAAAAATGAACACGAGAAATGAAATAGGAGAGGGAATGTTCCATCAGAAAAGTTGGTGCGTTTCGATTGGTGGAAGCCGACAATGACTCACCTGAATATGCCCAATAGGGTGGATCCCCTGCAGCTCTCCTCTCCCTTTGCACAGCCATGTTCCCGTGAGGGTCTCCACCCACCGAGGCAGCGGCTGGAGAGGGCACAGAGACAGAGAAGGGTTTCTTTTTACACGCTACATGTAGAGGACAAACACCTTTCGCTTTCTAGTCATCAGATGTTATCGGGTATTTAGTACAGTCTCATTTATCAGCTCTCACAGCGCGTAGGATTTTAAGAATCCGTTGTGAAGCTGAACCCAGATTATGTTCAGTCAGTCAGTGTGTTTTGTATTTGTTTTTTGTTTTTCTTTGGTAGCCTCCTCCTTGCCGTCACACGTCAGTTTCTTTCCGATTTTGGTCCCAGCTGATTTGATTACAACAGAGAGATTCAGCTTCAAGCTGCTCATTAGGTTCACATGGTTCTTTAGGTGGGGATGAAGAAAACAAACTGAAGGGTGAGGGAAGAGGAGGAGGATGCTGGGTAGGAAACCAGCGTTAGAGGGAAGATGAGGAGGATGCTGGGTAGGAAACCAGCGTTAGAGGGAAGAGGAGGAGAATTCTGGGTAGAAAACCAGCGTTAGAGGGAAGAGGAGGAGAATTCTGGGTAGAAAACCAGCGTTAGAGGGAAGAGGAGGAGGATGCTGGGTAGGAAACCAGCGTTAGAGGGTTCACTAAGTCTTCTGAGAAAACCAGAGCTAACAAATGCACCAACACTACCAGCGTGCCGGATACAACAGCACTTCAGGCTCTCACTAGATGCTGAAAGACCTACCTGAAGACCACCCCCCGCCCCCCCCCCCCAGCCACACACACACACACACACACACACACACACACACACACACACACAGTACAACCCCACCCCAACCTTACCTACTCAGAGCCTGGTGAGAGAGCTAATCAGATATAATAATGACTTTCTTTAAGAGGACCCAGCAGGACCACAAACACTTGAAGAGCGGGTCTCTTCACGCAACTCATTAGGAACACTCAAAGTCACAGAGGCGACAACTAGCGACATTACTGAGAAGGTAGAGGGAGGGAGAGGCAGGGGGCAATTACATGTTCATTAAGTTCAATAAACATCAGAAGACTTATTTTTTTGTTCCTTCCTTTCTTTCTTTCTTTCCTTCTTATCTTCTTAAAGTCAATCTAGATGGTGCTAGAACCTCGCTTGAGCATTTTTATCCCCAGAGTGTAACATGTTTCTCACAAACAATGGCTTAAACATGTTTACTGGAGGCTTAAGCCTGGAGGACCTGCGCAAACTCTCTCTCTTACTCACGGCTATGCTTTCTTTTATACCAAAACAAATAAATAAACACTACACAAATAAAACTGAACTGAACCATCGACCACAAGTCTTCCTAATAATTTGGAGTACTGAAAAAGTCTCTTTGACAGATAGGATGCGTCAGCTGTCAGGTTGAGCTTTGGAGTTTACTGAGGGGCCCGGTACAGAGCAGAACCACGATGAGGCAAAGTTCTCAGGGTGAATCCGAGAAAGGGAGAAAGGCATGCTGGAATTGCTGGGAACTGTGGGATCTCCTTGGTCCTCCAGTCCAATCAATATTTCAACAAACACCTGGATCCCACTAAGACTACAGCTTGTGTTACTACAAAAGTTACTACAACAATTGTTTCACAACCTCTCCACCCCCTCCATCTCTCTCTCTCTCTCTCTCTCTCTCTCTTGCTCTTTCTCTCTCTCACTCTTTGTCTTAGTAACTGTTCTCTTTATCTTCTCCACCATGTATAAAGACCTTTCCTAAGCTACATTAGACCCCGCTGTGTCTCCAAAACAGATCTCCAGAATCTGAAAAAAAAAAAAAAAAGACATAACATGCCTGCACAAATTCTTCTCTGTGGTTCACTGAGGCACTGAATCGAGTTTTGGTTTTTCCTAAGGTTTTTTGTAAACTTGTAAGCACTGAAGTGCAAACAAGTCACATGAGAGAGAGAGAGAGACAGGAAAAAACAACAACACGCATCACTGTCAACAACACCCTGACGAACAAATCGATAATTGCAAACCACAACAAATAAATAAATAAATGCATAACTACATAAGTCCCTTAACTGTCCCACCATTGCACACAGCATCTGGTGTCCAGAACCAACCGACAGAATTCTGCCACGAATGTTTCGTGGAAAGCAAACTGGAAAAATGAAGTTGAACCGCTGGAAGGGTAGTTCCTTTAAAGGAACTACCCTTCCTTTAAAGGAACTACCCTTCCAGCGGTTCAACTTCATTTTTATCTTATTTTAATACAACCCCCCCCCCCCCCCCCTCAAGTCCCTTTAGTGAGACACTCTTTAGGGGAAAGGTCTTTATGATGAGCCGTGTGTATAAACACATTTTCCCCTACCTTTTGGCTCAGTTCTTACCAACACTTGCATCATTACTAACGGGATTAATTAAACGCAGCGCTAAGTCGATTCATTCTATTCAGCAATTAAAGTGCTGCCCTTGTTCGTTAGGAGGGCTGTCGCGAGTCATTTGCCGTTCAAGAAGTGAAGGACAGAAAAGATCGCGTGAAACGGCAAATGCTAGGACGAAAACAATCATTATTGCAATTAAAGCTTTCAAATATAATTCGAGTAGTACAAACACAGCCGAGTTATGATTTTGTCATTGTTAATTAGAGTTGGTAAACAGCGCGGTCTGACCTCCAGCCCTGAATCATGCAGTGCTGTGTCTCGTTTTGTGTGTGTGTGTGTGTGTGTGTGTGCCGTGTACGAAAGAGCGCGTTTGAAAGGAGCGCACGTTTCATAGAGCTAATAAGAGAGGCTATATATGAGCGTAGCCCGAGGAGACAGGAAAATAGAAGTGGCAACTCAATTTGTGAAGGTGCTTGGAGAAAAACACATTACGCATAAGCTAATAAGGGTGTTGTACTAACAGACTGTTCACTCTAAATGATTTTAAATCATAGTTCAGATATCAGAAAATAAATGTAGGGTTAAACGGGGAGAAAATGAGAGACAAAAACTAAGCGAGAGAGAGAGAGAGAGACAGACGTAGAGAGAGACAGAGACAGAGAGAGAAACAGAATGTTGAAAAGTACAACATGAGTAGAGAAACGATTTAACTTTGATCAAGCGGTCTCTGTAGCACGGTCGATGGAAACACATCCTCGCTCGAGCCGGTCGTGCAAAGCAGAATATAAGATGAAAAAAGGTTCCTGTGGATAACCCTCAGCCTTCAACACAATAGAGTTAAACCAGAGCTAATCCCTGCTCCTCGATACCACGACCCCACCCCCCACCCCCCGCCCTGCCCCTCCTCCACCACCCCAATCCCCGAATGCCGCACTCCCTCCTTAGCAACATGCATGTAAAAAAAAAAAAAAAAAAAAAAAACAAGACTAGAGCTGAGACATACATGTGTGGTGTTAGACTTGAGATCTTTTCGGCACAGTCCTTGAATACTGTGTTGAATACATCTGACTGGTTAAAGCTTTATCTGAAAAAAAAAAAAAAAAAACCACTGTCCCTGTGTGCCTCCTAACCACAGCAAACAAGCAGCAAAGTGGAAGTTTGAAAACTCATTCTATGCCAAGATAGCTACTAATTCACATTTCCATTCATCACAAATTGAGTTAACATTCTTCTTTTAGCAGCCCTGCATCTGCACCAAGGAGCGTGAATTAAAGACAGCGAAAGCTGGATGCCTTATATGGAACTTAGCAGAACGCTAAGCTTCCCATGTAATCGATAGTAACT
>NC_044500.1:44812057-44884557 GCF_902362185.1 Chanos chanos
TTAACTTGCAACAAATCATTAGTTAAATATCCTAGTCTTACGTTCGTTTTATTTCTAAGAAACCTTTGAGTTTGGAACGCCTGTCGGCACATCAACTAATATAGCTCCGTTTGATGTTTCATTAGCCTACGTATGAACACCACAAATTATTCATTTCAGTCAGAGCCTACGGCTAAATTCAGCAGGACGCCTGTTTGGCACTTTCTGGCAACCAACCGTATTACATCACCCTCTGTAGTCTATGTTTAAAGGAAGCACCTTTGGTTAAAGCAAACACCGACAGATATGTGTCTCTCTTCCCAGCACCCATAATGTGCCGAAAAGCTTCCTACCAACCCAAATGAGAAGAAGAATGTCCGTGAGAATCATTCGTATTTCTATCACTTTCCCTCGGCACTCTTAATATCGTCAGTAAAGTCTCCCCTTTCTTTGGTAAAGCTAATGACTGCATTTCATTAAGTATCGACGTTGACCGATGTGTACGGTCTTAATTCACTCCACATAGTCTCGTCGTTGATCAACATAAACGCCTCTGTTGTCTTGATGTATAAAGACTTGTTAAACCAACTTTTGCAAGAAAAACACTCAGTATTACGCTTAATAAGGAAAGCGCTTTAAAACATAAAAACTTACCAGGATGACAACTGATCCTGTTAATAAAGAGGGCAGACAGAATCGAATACAAAATCCCGAAACGACACGATTCCTGTAATCTCCACATGTCAGTACATGCATCAAAAGCAGAACCAAACGGCGAATAAAATTATATGTAAACAAAAGAAAAACGCGAACTCGGTCGATCGAATAACGTCAGGAACAGCTAGATTACAGAAGAAACGTGAAGCCGTTCACAGCGCCAACTTAACTGGTACAAATCTAGCGGTTGGTCTGTGGGACATTTCGTACAAACGAGCTGCAAACACTTCTGTCTTCTGAGACGCTTTCATGCAAGCAAGCTTTTCACATTCTGCAAGTTCATCCCGGCCGATTCGACCTGTGCCGGGGAAAATCTAGACTGCGTGAACTGAAAGAACATCGAGTGACAGCCGGTAGCTTCTCACTTATACAGCAAGAGCTGTAGTCGCCACTATGCGTGCTCTCTTATCCTTCGTCCAGGAAGTTGCGAACATGTGAGATCGGTTAATACTGGGGAATTAATGAACAGCAACGAGAGCGGGAGGGAAAATCAACGCTTTACGCTCTGGATCCTAGCGCCGATGCTCGTACTTTAACGTCAGTTGAAATCTACGCATCTCATAAAGAACGATGCTGTCTAAGATACAGTTTCGTCAGAGCAACGTAATACATAATCCAATCACTCTGATCCTCTAATTGCAGTGTATTTTAGTATTCCGACTGTAAATCACACAAGTAACCGTCAAACCTGTGTTAAAACTCTGACCAGCTTTGAAACACCCTGTTGTGGTGAGACATTTGCATTGACAGCAGAATTTAATAGCGCTGAGTCTTTTTTTTATGTAACAGCCATCGTCGTATATCGTTACAGCTGCATTATATTGTCTCGTGTCTTAAATGATCACGTGCAATTAGATACATTATCGTCTCAGCCTTCTCAACACTTGCTTTTTTTTCTCAACGCTTTTATGCACTTTGATGCAAACTCAGTTATGTAATTTCTCTGGATACCGGCCCTTCTCTTTCCTTTAAATAAATAAATAAATAAATAAAGACTAGGCCCTGTCCAAGGTGCTGACGGTTGGCTGTCACAGTACTGCTGTCCATGGTACCGAAATCCTATAACACTGTTTCAAAGGCGTACTTCAGCAAACAGACACACAACAGCAGTGTCTGTGTTATTGTGTCAAAGACCTACATTAGCAAACGGATGTACAGCACACCCGAAGTGTACTTAGTACTTAGTCAGCTGTACACTGGCGAAGTGCAGTGTGTGACAGTGTGGGTTTTATTTCACGGACTGCCATTCACATGGAACGCAGCACTCAGGAGTACAACGGTCATCAAACCAGTATTCCAATTAGTGCATATAAGACTTATACGGTTTCACAAAAAAATCATTTACCCAAACTGTGTAATTTGTATAAAGCTGTAGCCATAGAAAATTAATCTCAAATTTACCCCGAAGTGACAATTGATTTAGACACATTACTTGACAAACAGCTTAGCCGATCTCTGAATCTCTGGCATCTCAACTTTAACTGTCTCTCATTTTTACTTTCTATTCAACATCCAGAGTGAGCCCACCACAAACCATGACATTTACTAACTATGCATTTGCCCTTTTGACAATGTGTATGACGACAGCCAATCAGCTGTCACTCAAATGATACATCTGGGATGACCCGATCACTCATCGTCATGACTCATCAATACAACACAGCAACGCAGGGAAATGCTGAGAAATTAAACTGCTCAAAAAAAGCTACCCTGATGTACTGTTAATTGATATCTAGTCGTGAGAGGCTGTGAAAACTGTTTGGCTGATTCAAAGTTAATACATTGTATATTGGCACTTAAGAAACCAGATATGCACAGTGTGGCGGAGCTGGCTGATTTTGTAACTCAGTTCTTATTGGAGAATCCAATTCCGCAAAAATTCTCATGGGCTAACAGTCACGGTGGCCTCTACTTCATCTCCTGTCAGAGCTGTGAATTGAATACTTTAGCACTAATTATCACCCAGAGGTTTTTAGCACCATCAGGTATGTCAGTGTGTTTATGGGAAGCGGCTACAGTGAGCCACTCTGACAGAAAATATGAAGACGGAGGCACCAGGGCCAGAAACAGAAGGAGACTTTGGGAGAATTGCCCAGCTGGACTTTAATTTGAAGAATCTGATTAAATTCCTCATTAAATTACCCTACTCTCCACGGACCTGTTGAGATCTGTCACATGTCTGTGCTCCTCTGAGTAGAATCCATCTGTCACCTTCACCATATACTCCTCTCTCTCTCTCTCTCTCTCTCTCTCTCTCTCTCACACACACACACACACACACACACACACAGAGGATCACTTCCATCTCCTGTAGTCACCAACCTCCTAACATCGTCATGTCAAATCATCCAAGACATTGTAACACACACACACACACACACATTTTCCCTTACACATCTAAAGTTTTGTCCCTAGCATATAAACATCTACACTGTTCACTATCAAAACAACTTTTTACGGATGACTGGTCCAGGGGTGTTAATGGCTGAATGTGGCTGTATATGTGCCACACTAATCAACACCATGTTCTCTCAGTGGAGCCTCTGTACCTCTGTCTTTAGCAATACAACCTCAGCTCTGAAAACACACACACACACACACACACACACATACGCATACACACACACACACACACACACACATACACACGCACGCGCGTGCACACACACACACACACACACACACACACACACACACACCACCTTATGCTTCCATAAATAGCAGAGGTTTATTGTTTTTTTCAGTTCATTTCACACAATGACATTTGGTGCATAATATCCAGTAGGGTACATCAATTATGTTCTATTTATTCAGGCAACACAACACCATATATATGAAATTGATTTGATTCCAGCACTTTCATGTCATACATTATAAATCCTATGGTGGATTGCAATTCATTCTCTCAGTCAACAGATACATTACTCTCAGAGGGCTGTATGTATTGTACATGTTTGAAAGGCTGACATGCTTTACAGACACACACACACACACACACACACACAGACAGACCCAAAATAGGGTCTGTGCAGATAAAGAAGAGGAAAGGTTGGTGTGATGTGTATGAGTTCTGTCTCCTATGTGCTGTAAAGATGTTTAAACAGTAGGTTGTGGTGTGAGGCATGTCTGGACATGTTGGCTTGAGTTGTCCTGTAACAGTGGCTGAAAGCTGTGTCCAGGGAAAAATTTTGTCGGGACCTGTCATACCAGTGTCTGTTAGCAAGCAGGTTGTAAACTGGCTTATGTTTTTGAGACAAACACGATCACCTCACAAGAAATGTCCTTCCATATTACATCACGCGTGACTCGGTCACTTTTGTTGTTGTTGTTGTTGTTGTTGTTTTTTACATGAAATTGCACAGAATCCAGGTAGTTCTACACATTAGAAAAACCCAAGAAAAAATGCACAGCAAATTAAAACATACATTCTGTTGTACAGAAAAAAAACCCCTCACAGATCTTTGTTTTAAAAATGCTAGTGAAGATGAATTTGTCCACTTTTAAGTTGCTCTCAAAACCTGTTCCCGGTAGTAAGAATAATATAACGAGTAACTGCTTCATGACGCTCACATTTGACGTCGGGAACCTGGCATAACATGAGTTCATCAAGACACCCAGTACATTTATCATCCACTGTCTGAGTGAAAGGACCTAGAATAGACAGCGCACCTCCAAGTAGTTAACTTACACAATGCCTATACTGTTCTATAAGAACAGAAGTATGATCATTTCCACATTCCATACGCAGCAATCGCACGTTGACGTAGGCTGACTTTAAACGTTGTAATGTCTTTTATACCATTAAAAGTAATGATGGCGAGAGAAGAGAATCTAATGGTCTGCTTTTAAAAAACCTGTGTAGTCAGCACTTAGCCAGATTCCTCAGTCTTAAACTAATCAAGGTCTCTCAGGAGGTCTTACTCTAGCAGACTCTTAAATGTGAGCACAAAGCATTGAACACAGAGTGGCCACTGATTCACAAAAGGAAATTAAATGAACCATTTTAAGGTATAATGTTCCGTATTAAATTACCTTCATCTGCCGGTTCACTTTGTAACACCTCTCTCATTCCATTTTTGTGTGTAATGAAAATGTATTAAGTGATGGAATAGGTACAAGGAACAGAGGAAGAAAAAGAAGAAGAAGAAGAAGAAAAAAAATGATTCCGGTGAACATCTTGACAGCTGTCTGACAGGTCACTTTGTCAAGTCGTCAAAATTTTCTCAAATGAATGTGGGGAAAGAAAAAAGACATTTGTGTCAGCAAATTCATACAGAACACAGTTCATTCCCCCCAGTTCTGAAAGCCTGTTAGATAACAGAACTTTCCTGGGGTCATTGTGGGTGTGGCTTAAGATGAGAGAGATCAGATATACAGGCTCATTAGAATGTTCCATTAACCACCACAAAGGGAGTTATGGCACTACTCATTAGGAACTTGATAAGAAGAGATGTCTTTTCCCTGCTTAGTTTCTTCTCTCTCTCTCTCTCTCTCTCTCTCTCTCTTTTTTTTTTCCCCCTGCTGCTCTGTTGAAATGCTTATAAAACAGTGAGATGTCAGAAATCCTCTTCAGTAAAACATTTGTCTGCAGACTTCACCAATCCACAGTGTTTGGCTTTGAGAAAAAAAAAAGCTCTGTTATGTGTGCATGTGTGTATAAGCAGAACAATTACAAGTTCTAAGCAGCTCCTCTTAAAGCTACAAAAATACCAGTAGAAAACCACCACTTCTGTTAAGAGGAAGCGAAGGCCTCCTCTGTAAACATGAAAAATAAAAATAAATGAATAAATAATAATTGAAAAAAAACCCATTGCTGAAAAAATGTTATACATCACCAGATATTTGAGCAAACATCAACGATGTAAATACTTCAGAAGAGATATTCTAAAAACACACTGAATCTCAACATTTGTGAATTTGTCAATAATTCGTACCCACTATTTCCTATGAAAAGCTCTTTCCATACATTGGTGCATTCGCCCCCTTCAGCAGAATAGCAGAAGTAGGTCTGGTAATGTGAAATTGCACATCAAACGCTTTTTTTTTTTTTTTTTTGCATGGAATACAGGGTAGAGGACACAACACATTACTCAAATGCCGTTCACACCAGTTTATGTGAACAAAGACTGACCTCTGGAAAGTATTGAATGAGACAGAGAGAGAGAAAGAGAGAGAGAGAGAGGAAAAAAGGAGAGAGACAGGAACTGATTTCTACTTTTGTGCTACAGCAAGTAATTAGGCCATTTTGGGATTAGGTGGGAAGGATTTAGAATTTCAGCAGAATGTACTGGGCCACTGCTGTTTGGGAACTCTTTTACATTTTGCTTCAGTGTATCAGTTGCCCAAGGCAATGTGTGTTAAGCATTTAAAAGTACTGACTCTCTCTCTCTCTCTCTCTCTCTCTCTCTCTCTCTCTTTGACTCTTTCTCTGTCTCCCTCTGTCTATCTCTGTCTCTCTTTCCCTCCATTCAGGAGACAGAGAGCGAAACAGACAAGGAACCATGCAGAAATACTGACGCCAGAGGAAAGAAGCAAAGACATCAGCAGACTGACCTTCATCTTTTCCTCGACCTTGACCTTAACCCCACAGACAATGCTCATCATGTGCCTCAGTGTATGTTCCAAACTGTTACGTTGTTACGTTATGGCCTCTGGATGTTGACATATTAATTAGTTTTTCATTACTTGGTGGAATATGATTACAGCATTGTTGTCTCTGCTGTGTCTAGAGCCTGTTTAGTGTAATAAGATAACACATGATGACAAATCTAATAGATGAGACATTAGAAGCTTATATATATATATAAATGGGGAGCCTCTCAGCAGTCATACAGTTAGGGGTTTGATTCTTGTGCCTGACTGAAGAACTTCTGATAAGTCTCTTTGCTGACATAGACAATCTTTCTTTCTTTTTTTTTTTAATGTGAAGTAAGTCAGTAACGCACGTGTTTTCTGTCACGCTAATAAAGGCTAGCTTTCCCTTTTTGCTTTTCAGTCAATGAAAAAAATGATATCTGCGTGGTGAATACTTGTCTCTTGCAGTGGGTGAACACACAGTCTGGAATCTGACAGGGTTGAACCTCCTGATAATAAACGGATGACCAGGACTGAGGAAGGTGAAGGTCATCTGATGGACGTAACAGGTCATGTGCTTTGCTGATGCTGATGGATAATTGGTTTTTTTTGTTTGTTTTTTTGTTTTTTATTCGCTGTGTGGAAATCACCCCAGCCTAGCTGGCTTCTTGTCTCATATATTTTCTATAGTGATACTGAAATGTGTGTATGTTATACTGGCTGAATCCAGTCTGTTGTACTGTTTTTTAGTGACATTTATGCAAGCTCTGAAGTTTCGTTGCTACCGCAGGCCTGTCGAGGGCAATATTTAAACACTAACTGAAAATTCTTTAGGGCAGACATCCATTGTTACCTCTCCTATAGAATAGCAAGAGAATTTTATACTTTTTTTTTTTTTTTTTACTTTTTTTTTTTTTGTTGCTCCTGATACAGCTGTGTGAATTATTCATTTATTTATTTATTTATTTTTGCTTTATCAGCTGAGTTCATGCACTGTTTTACTGATTTTACAAACTATAGCGATGGATATTGCTTTCCCGTGGGATTTGAACTGCACCGCTGATTTGAGCTTTAAATATTTAATCTCTCTTGTAGAGAGAATACTCAACAAAACTTTTTGTAATGTGAATTATGTTGCTGTTGCTGTTATTCAGTAATGTTTTTGTTTTTTTTTGGGGGGGGGGGGGTATAAAATCCATTGAAGTGTTTGTTTTGATACAGAATGTTGGGCTTGGCAGTCCCATTTGCCTCAGAGAATCATGGGATTAATTCCTAGGCTTGGTTTCCAGGTGTCATGGCAGCCAGCCATAGTATCAGTCTGTAACTCTCTGGTGTGTGGAGAAGATTTTCTCGGAGAAGGAACAAAAAAAACCCCAAATGAAACATGTAAATATGAAGTGTGTGCAAACCTCATTCACTTAGAGAATCAGTGCTGTACTCCCGAATGAAAATTAATCATGCCTTACTTGTCTCGAATGGATCTGCACCGTGAACAGTTGGGTGACAGCCAAAGAAGACAGTTTGGAGATTTGGGTAAAAGAGGGGGAGAGAGAGAGAGTGAGTGAGTGAGTGAGTGAGAGAGAGAGAGAGAGAGAGAGAGAGAGAGAGAGAGAGGCCCTGTTTACACTTGGTTTGAAAATGCATCTTGGGCGATCAGATCACGAGTGGACAGCGCTAATCCAAGTGTAAACGACCACCAAGACGCATTGTGATCCGATCACTCAAACCAGTTGCCGAGGTGGTCTGGGATGCATTTGACCACATGTCTTTGGTAGTGTAAACGCTAACGCGTTCTGATGTGTTCCCAGACAGAGACAAACGTAATAACCGTCTAGCGAAAGTGACGTAGCAGTAACGAAATCCGAACACTAGTGGTATGCTGGACACCTTGGAGACGCATGACAGACACAGGTGTAAACGGTAATGTGTCTCAGCGGTCCACTTGTGATCCTATCACCCAAAACACATTTTAAAACCAAGTGTAAACAAGGCCAAAGAGAGAGAGAGAGAGAGAGAGAGAGAGAGAGAGAGAGAGTGAAAGAGAGAGAAAATTAAAAGAACCAATATAAAGAATATAGTCTTTATCCACACCATATTTATTGCTATTTAGGACAGTTCCCCTATTCAACAAGCCCTAGCGATTTGCTTGAATGCAACTGAAATCCCACAATACAAGGTCACAATAGCAAAGAGATCATTTGTAACCAATTAAAAAAAAAAAAAAAGTCTGAGGTCGGCTAAAACGAGATTCTCCAGAGGAGTCACGGTAATCAAATCTCTCTCTCTCTCTCTCTCTCTCTCTCTCTCGCTCTCTCTCGCTCTCTCTCTCTCTCTCTGTTTTGTTTTTTTTAGACTTTGTTTTCAGAAAAAAAGAAAGAAAAGAAAAAGAAAAAGGAATTACTATCGCTGGTTCTTTCGGGAAAGATGAACCTTCTGAACGTTCCTGCTAGCATCCCCCTCCCTCACTCGCTCTCCATTTGTCAATATCTGCTGTCATCATTGCTTTCAAGGACATTTCAAATGGGGGTGTGGGGAGGTTTGGGGGAGAGGGGGAGGTGTGTGTGTGTGTGTGTGTGTGTGTGTCGGGGGGGGGGGGGGGGGGGTCAAACACTGCCGTTGTTCAACCTAATTATGCTGATGGTTTGCAGGCAGCTAAAAGCTGTTGGGCTGTTGGCTTCCAGAAAAGTCTTTGCGTTGTCCTTCTGATTCACACTCAGAAGGGAGATTCTATCTCATGCATTTTTATCATTTTGGCTTTCTCTAAACAGGCCCCATGGGTTTATAAAAAAAAAAAAGTTGGTTACAATGTCAGACGTGTGTTGCTTTAAGTCGCCTTGAATACCCAGTCTGGTGAGATTTCAATTCCAGTGCTGTGTCAGTAATAATTTAACTTGTTGATAAGTTGATGAATTGCATATGCTGAACTCTGTACAACGTACAGAAACACAAGCTCAAAAAAAAAAAGAAGAAAAAGGAAAAAAAGAAAGAAAACCCCTCAAAGAACACTGGGGACCACAACAGGGCAACAAAGATTACCGTCAGTGTTCAGGTCACTCTTGTAGGAGGGCGGAGAAAGGTGGGTTGGTGGGTGCAGGGGAAAGCGTTTAAAAAGCTTTAACTTTCTTGGCATATTGGCAAAGGATGCCGAAAAATCAGCAGGTGCACACCTAACATGTTTCAGTCAAGCGGTCTTTATCAGAACATTAGTGCAAAATATATACTATAGCTTGGGTGTTAAACTGCCTGAGATAGATAGATTCACGTATTATCATAACAACATTACACCACATCATGATGTCATGTCTTGAGATAGGTAACATATTGTGAGGTAATAGAGTTGCCAAGGAACCGTGGTTTGACATCCAGTCAGGAAGTACTAAGAATCTAACATCCACTGCCTCTTTTCCTCTGATTAAAAAATACATTTAAAACAAGGAATAAAGGGGCGAGCGGGGGTGGGGGTTTGGAAGGGGGGGGGGGGGTTGGTAGTGGAGGAAGCTTGAGGAAATGAGATTGGATAGTTTTAGTATTCTCTGTCCTTATTCAAGTTATTCATATTTAAAGCACATTCTCTGTTTGTCTGTTGCTGAGTTAGAGAGAAATAAATAATGGATGTTTTGCTTGAGTTACTCAGTGGATAAAAAAAGAAAGTTAAAAACAATTAACACCTCATGCACTGATAAGGATGAGAGAGCCTAAGGGATAGAAATAATTTACAGGGAATATTTATCTCCTTTCCTATCATGACTATCATTCCACTCTCAACAAAACAATGCAAAGTATGATTTCAAAAGAAAAAAAAATCGAGAATAACTATTGAAAGCAAAGAACCCAACACATTTGTATGAAATTTGGTTGTTTCTTTTTAGCAGGAAGCTCTTAGCAAGTCTATTTTTTAGATGTGTTGATGGTGTCATTGTGAAAGATAATTATGGTTAAGTTCCAGAACATTCTTACTATTCGTAACTTTTCTCACAAAAAAAAAAAAAAAAAATATATATATATATATACATTTGCACATACGTTTGTGTTATGTCCTGTAACAACTGCTGTGACTAGACCGCTCATAAATGCAGGAGAAGCTAAATTCCATTTCTTCAAACTATAACGACTCGTTCTTACAAACATTTCCTGAAGAAAGGGACCCCCCTCCAAACGTTGCGGACACTCCTCACACAAACAGAATAACACCCTGAAAATTTGACAAAAAAAAAAAAAAAAAGAAAAAAGAAGCATTTTTGTGTTGTAGTGTGGGTGCATGAATGCTTGCCCCACTCAATCCTTTTTGTTTCAGTCAGTTCCAAGGTTAACAACAGCTTTAACTTTTTTTTTCTTTCTTTTTTTTTTTTTTTTTTCGGATGACTCTGCATGTTTGTATGCTTAAGTTCATGGATATATTGCGGAGGGGATGGGGGCGGGGGGGGGGGTGGGATTAACTTTGACTCACATTTGCTGAAACTGCACGTTTTAGTCTGAGTTAAAAAAAAAACTCCATTAGAAATGAAAATGTACGGCATGACAAAATCAGGCCATGGAAAAACACACTGGCAGTGGCAGGCGAGCTCATGTGAGTCTGAAACTCAGCATCAAAGATTTACGCAGATCTCAACCGTTGTTTGCTTTGTAATTAAAGCCGGGCAAATATGATTTTCCATGCATGGCGCAGAAATGCTTGGACATATTTGGATTTGGATTGAAATGATCGATCGGTCCACAAGATTTCTCAGAAAGATTACGCCATGGATTCTTCCGGATAAACGGGAGGTCCGTATCTAATCTTTCCCGAGCTCTTTGAGTTGTCCTTCTTCCACAAACAGTGGCTAACCCTAATCTAATTTCAGAGCCTGATGGCTTTCCTGACACCACACTGCATGCTGACGTTGCATCTGAGTGGTGATTTATGAGTGGCCACTAATTGAGCCTTTTGCTTACTCATAGCACACAAAAGCATTTCCAAAGGTGAACTGATTTTAATGACACACACACACACACACACACACACACGAAACAAAGAGTGAATATATTGCTTAAAACAACTTGTTAATTCGTTTTTACTTAGGACAACAAGAATGCCATAACGTAAATTACTGGTGCTACTCATTTGCATCCGTAAAGATACTGTCTTCTTGTTACACCTGTGTGGACGTTGAGTAAGGCAAGAGAAAGAAGTTTTCACTACTCTAATGAATGGCATCAGTGTTGTCTGTGGCAGAGAAAGGTAGCCTTCTGTCTGGAAAACTGGTAAGTGCTTTTCAGACCCAACCCAGCGGTTTCAGTACCACACAGTGATTGATTCTACTTCTCTGGGATTCCCCTGAGCTGTGACGAATTGGCTTTGTTTGTGTGGGGATTACAATCAAATTCTAAAAGCGTTCTGTGACCGAATCTGCATGAACTGAAATAAACTGGGTTTTAAGACCATTCCTGGGACTTGTCCTCTGGACGGACCATACGGAAAATCTGTCCAATCATCTCCTCACTCACGACCTTTTGATACTGTCAGAGCTGACAAAATAATGCAGAATCATTGGCCATTTGGTCAGTTGTGCATTTGCGGTCTAAAAAAAGCCATTCTATCTTCAATACAGCGTCTGCTGTAGGACGGCAGAAATGAGACAGAGGTTCTAGGGTTGGTCATCCACCCGTCCATTTCACGTGTCCTAAACGGAAGTCAGAGATAAGGAAGATTGTCATGGACTTAATCGTCAGTGGATCTTGATTTCCAGGTACAGTACAGCAGTGTAGCACCCACGGATAAGGGTTTTTTTGAGGCGAGGCTGCCACTTCCCTTGATTGCCTGGACAGCTTGAAGTGCGTGAATCGTCTTGAAGATGTTAAACAAACAACAACAACAACAACAACAAACAAAAACAAAAAAAAACAACAACAAAAAAACCAAATGGAACTAGAGAATTATTGTTTTGATGTCTGGAAAGCAATAGCACCTTATACCACATGCTTACTTTTAAAGTCTGTTCTTTTCTTTGCAGTTGTTGTCTGCTGTCCATCATGATCAAATCTATAATTAAATAGCATTAGACCCTTAAAACAGGTGTTTCTTTGTTCTGCTGTGGTTTGTTTGTTTGTTTGTTTGTTTGTTTGTTTGCTCAGGTGGATTTTTTTGGTCTGAAACAGGATCAGAGAGACATCAGTAATAAACAAACAATCTTGGGTAACTTTGTTACCCAAAGAAAACTTTGCAATATTCAGACTCCCGGAACGTTTTAAACTTTTTATCACTTAAATAACCAAAGTAAGCATGTTAAAAAAAATATATATATATACATATATATAGTATGTATGTATGTGTGTGTGTGTGCGTGCGTGCGTGCGTGCGTGTGTGTGTGTGTGTGTATATTAAATTAAAAATAATGTGTAATCATGAAAGGTCATCTGGCTGGAGCAATTATTATTCAAAGAGTCAGAAGGAGAACTTCAGTTCAGTTATGTTAAACCACATGTAAAGACTTCCCTGTTAATGATGTGAACTGAAGTCTTTGTGTTGCAGTTGCACTTTGCGTTCTTGGGCTGAACCTTTACTGCTGTTGGTGCTTTTGTTGGTGTGTCTGAGCCTTCGGTGTGAAGTGCACTGTTTGTGATGGACTCGATGAACTCTCCTAATAGGTTGGATAGCGTTCTGAATGATGGATTGTATATTGTGTGGTACCAATGGCATCTTAAAGCATATGTGTGGTATGGTACAGTATGCGATCATAGTGTACTGCATTGCATTTTTACTGTATCTTATAATAATTTGTCATTGCATTTCACATTGTTTTTTTTGTGTATTTCAACGAGGGAACACTCGTCCCATAACTATATGGTAATGATACATCTTTAGGGGAAAAAAACCCACCACCATCAACAACAAGAGCAAAAACAGTGTGCTATTTTCTCTCCCAGTGTTTCCTTTGAGCAAAAGCCCAAGGTATATTTAAAAGATGAACACCATAAAATGATTAATATATTTTTTGTCAGTGGATATATATTGTGCCTGTAAAATATTAAACAACTGAAAACAAGAGCTGCCAAAAAAAGGGAGAATAAATCAATAAGCCAATGACTATTTTCTATTTTGCCTATAACCATTTGTTACACCCAGTGTCAGCAGACATTTAGTAAACCTGAGTTATTCACCATCTCTTAACTTCTTTCACTTTCCTGCATTTCGCTTTGATGGATTCACTGTTAAGGTTATGGATTCATAACAATTCCTACGGCAGACAATACGCAGCAATTAGAAGAGCTGTCCGTCTTAAATGAGGAGACATGGCTGGAGAGGTGAAACCCCTGATGGAATGTCATCCTTCTATTATACAGTCATAACCAAACTGTTTAATACCCGTGAATGACAGGTCTTACGATGATGGATTGTCAGCGTAAGTCAGTCTGCGCTACAATTGGTTTTGGAAGATTACATCATCACTCTTAATTACTCGGAGGTAGTCAGCTGTGTTGGCAAGGCTTAATGGAAAACTAATTTTGTTATGCATGGTTTATTAGCCATGAGGGAGAGGTGCAAAAATGAGTAGTAGCCACAGAACTGACCTGAGAGGGAGATTTCATTTCGCGACTACTGGATAAGTCACACGCATTTCTGCTTCTCTTCTATTGCCTCTAGTGTCACTGGGTCATTTTGACCACATACGAGAATACAGCCAAGTTTGAAAGAGATTAACTTAGTATGTAGCGACGTTGTTTCCCGAATTAAAGGAGACGCGATCTTTATTGAAGTGCACTCAGCTATGGAAATCTCCTCCTGGCTATATGTGGGCGATTCTTCAACTATGGTCATTTTTATGTCCCTGGAAGAAATAAGAAAAACAAAACAAAGGGAAAAAAAAACGTTTCTACATTTTTATTTTTGTCACACTTAACATCACACCAAGAGGAACTTATAAATAAGAAATAATAGCTCAGTCATTCATTTTATGATATAATAGGAGGCCTTTTATGTATGGTTTTCACTATATTGCCTTTGTCCCTAAGCTAAACTTTGGAACGTCAACCTTACTTCATGTTGATTTTAATACTGAAATAATGTTCAGTTCAAATACAAATTAGACATTAATGCCTATTTTAATGAAATATATTGTACATATAATATATTATATATGCATTGTAATATTTATAACCATTTTCTTGTATTTTGTTTATATATATATATATATATATATATATATATATATATATATATATATAAAAGAACCCTTGTCCTCTGGGTTCACTGTCATTTCCACCACACGGTACAAAATAGCATTCTGGGATCATGTTTTAGGGTTTGTATACGTGGTAACCATAGCAACAGCAACTCAACAGGGGAACACATGACTGGAGAAAAGAGTGACCTCCATAGGGGGGTAATAAAAAGAGGAAAAATCAACGTTCATATGAGCTACATTGAAAGTAAGTTTATTGCGTGTCATTTCCAAACAGTTTATATCTCATATGAATGCTAAAACAACTGGACCAGTTTCATTTAATATTGCATATTTTGTGTATATTTAATTCTAATTCTAAAAGTGACATTAACAGGCTAACCTATCATGAGATTTGAAAAGAAATATGACAAAATGTCATTTCCATACCAGGAAATGATGATTTCCTCTTAATTTTAGAGTGGAAATATATATGTTATTTTACAAAATCATCACAGCCACTATCTGGATATGTTTCTGCACAGAATGGAGAATTATACCATAGCAATGCATTTTTATAAAAAATGTTAGTTGCTAAATGCTAAAATTTTCCAGACCAAAATGGATCGTAGTTGAAGAATTCCTCATGTATGAGTTTGAGTGTTTCTCACTGTATTGCTTTGTTACTGTGACCCTGAAACACCTACATGTCCAAAGTGTTAAAGGTAAATCCACTCTACCATACTTAAGATGCGTGCCAAGAGAAGCCATGGCAACTTAACACATGTCAAATGTGTCCAGTTCTGTAACATCATTAGACACTACTGCTAGCGCTCAGCTGATCATAAAAGATGAGCTTTGTCTTTGAGCAAAAGATGGAGGATGGTGTAGTGTAGTGGTATTATCAAAAAAAATGCAAGGACATAGAGACAGAGAGAGACAGAGAAAGAGAGAGAGAGAGAGAGAGAGAGAGGGAGAGAGAGAGAGAGAGAGAAAGAGAGAAAGAGAGAGAGAGAGGGAGAGAGAGAGAGAGAGAAAGAGAGAGAGTTTGAGGAATGACTTAGAGTTGGAGGAGTTATCTCTTCAGGTTGGGGCAGGTGATGTAGAACCCTGTCCTTATGAATTTATGAGTACTAAGTATGGCTCAGCCGTAGTTGTAATTTCAAATTCCATAAGATATATGCGTACCCTGCAATCCTATTTAGTTTGATGGATGTTAATGGTGGTTCTGGGATTAGAAAGAACCAATTTATATTCAGGGTTGTGAATAACATAAATGTTCATCCATAGAGAGGGAATAAAAATAATTGGCGGTGGATCATTTTCATTGCTCAGTTACCCAGTGAGGTTAAAGATAGTGAGCTATGGTCGAAGGATGACAAAGACGTGTTGGTGAATCCATATCAAATTATCTTTTGTGCGTCTTTCCATCGCTTGCTGAGCTTACGCTCTCGAGTACCGTCGCCTCACGGGTTTCATTCTGTTTCCGTCTGCCAGCTGTCAGTCCAAGGTCTGAATCTTAAAATGTTCACGTTTAAGAAGCCCTTTACTGTCTTATTGACTCACCACTGCCAGCTGGTGAGAGCATTCCAGACCGGTAAAGCAAAGGTATCAGACAGAATGCCTTCATATTGATCCAGAGGCCAGGCAGGTCTTAAGGCATATGACACCTGATTCAATAAACACCTGAATAGCGAGAGCGAGAGAAAGGAGAAGAATGCGGCGGACGTGTTGTGGATACACGCCGGGTCACGGCATAACTAACACAGCAAGCCTGTGACATTTAGTTCTCTCAGACAATAAAGAAAACAGGATTTTCTTATAACAGACAAATGAGAAGTGATATGATATATTATCTGTAGAACAATATTTTTTTTTTTTTCATTACGGAGCAAAATACTGTGTAGGCGTTTATGTCATCCACAAGGTAAACATTAGAAGGTAAAGTGGGAGTTAAATCTCCGTGTCAGCTTTGTCAGAACTGACAAAGCTTAAACAGGGCTGACAGAACACAAACCTGACAAACAGGGTGGACAGACAGAAAACAGAAGCGATACATGTCGTCCTCAGTCATTTCATTTATGTTCACCTGGTTTTGTTTATTTTTTTTTCATGGGCTTGAGAGAAAATACGTTGTTATTTCCTCAGTTGTCCCTCTAAAAAGCTTTACTCTGGAGTAAGTCAGTTTGATCATTACAGAGGCAATCTCAGGTGGACATACGTTAAAGTGAGATGTGTAGTGATTTCCTTCGATAAAGAGTAGAACAAAAAGAGGAAGATGAGGATGAGGATGGTGAAGTAGAAAAACAGCAGAGAGCTAAGAGAACATCAGAAACAATAACCCTTTCGTTGTTGCTTATCCTTGACTGGACCAAAGACTAACATTTCCTGTTCAGAAGTAGTCTTTTTAGCTTGCGCTTAAACGAGACATTAAAAAACCCCATTAAAGGCTTAAAAAATGTCATTTTTGGCAAGTACTGAGGTGTCCACAGTTAAACGACCCCAGCATCTTAATTGCAACAAAGCTGGAACTTGTCGTTCAGCAGCACATCAGCTCAATTTGCTGTGTTTTGCTGCTTGAAAATGTAATGGTTGAAAAGATCTATTGAATATTTTAAGGGTTTTTTTTTTAATTATTTGTTAGTATGGAACATCAAGGGTTCCAGAAGAGGTCCTGAGGTTCTTAGGTTTCAAACTTTGATAAGATACAAGAGGGAAGATAAAGAGCTTGTTTTGTGCCCAGGGACTGAATGCAAGGTTTGTTTTTGAGTTCAAGGATAGGAGAGAAAACACATTGCATCATCTACTGTCTGGAAAAGTGTTCAACATCTCCCACTTCTAAAGCCCCACAACCTTTCAGATGCACAATTTATTGCTCTTATGCAACACAAAATGAATTTCTCTGGATCTATTTGAATTACCATTGTGATGAAAAAAATCTCAGCTTTGAGCCAGAACCCTTCCTTGTATTGCTGTCTCTGACAAAGACGCCTCTGCCTTAGTCAGAGAGTGAATAGAACAGACTGTAGGACTTGATCTGATTGAATAAAAGATAGATAAATAGAAAAAGATAAATATTTAAGCTTAACCTCTCTCTTTCTCTCTCTCTCTCTCTGTTTTTTTTTCTTCTTTTGTAGCTAAGGCAATGAGGTAATGACACTTTCAGTCTTGGTTTTTGAATTTAGAATGAGTGGTCATAAAAAGAGGGTTTATTCTATTTGAATTTATTTTGTCTGTTATGAAACTTGGCTGTGTTTAGATACTGTTCATGAAGAATTCAGCCACATAGAAAATGAGGAGCTTCAGCCAGAGAAGGTTCCAGAGAGTCATAAAGTACACAGAATGAAAAAAAGAAAAAAGAGAGAGATTTAAAAAAGAGAACGCACAGGAGCACTGATATATGGGCCACAACAGAGGGCTTATTCGTCTCACTGAGTGGAGGACTAATTTTACCATTGTGTGGTCTCAGAATGGAGACTCTAAATCAGCACAACGCAGTTAATTCTCACTGTGCTGATGATACAAAAATAGAGGCATGTGTGAGATAAATCTTAACTCCACAGAAATTAGCACAGTTATTCATTCACGATGAGTCCTCCCACACCTGTGCTCTTCCCAAAGGAAACAGGTTAAAGGAGAAGGCTCCATACCAATCTCAAAAACTTAACGGCAACCCGACAAACCTTGACCCACTTCGGTCCCGAGTTTAGACTGAGGAATTTACCTTGGCTTCATACGTTTGTGAATTTGTGTTAAATATTTAAATGGAACATCAAGGACTTTGTTTTTCATCTGTTCGCAGACGTGGATTGTTTTAGCTATGTGCTTTGGTTTTGCCACGTCCTCTAAAATAATAGGAAAATTATCATTGATCTGTGTTTTCCTCTGACTGGTCCATATTTCATACACATTTAATACACTGCTTAGACAAAGTAGGTTAATTCACATCCTTGATGCATCTGGCAAATGCAAAAGAAAGAAAATGTTCCATTTTATCCCCCATTATATGTTTCCTACTAAGTCTGCTTCCTTCAACCAAAAAAAAAAATAACATTCTGTGTTAACATCTGTGTTAACTGTATTTAGACATTATTTGAAATTTGTATCAGCACAAAATACACACACACACACACACACAGAGAGAGAGAGAGAGAGAGAAATTTTATCAACAATGTGTAATTTAGACACCCATTTCAAATGCACAAAATGGTCTGAGATTGTAGCCAAATTATCTCTTAGATACAAAGAGGTAACAGCAGAAATGGGTCTTGTTTGCCGAGGTCACTGACCTCCAGATACTGAATGAGCTGACTACACATCAAACCTGCTAAAGCAAACTCCATCGATGTTTGGATATATCCAAACACTATTAAAAGAGGGTCTGATTCAGTTAGGACGGTATCATTTCTTTCCTGACACAGTCGGCTTTAGAAAAAGGAAAAAAAAAGAGCCGCCGTCCATTTTCGAATGTTTGAAAACTACGGGAGCGGCAGCACCAGGCCTCTGTCATTGAAATGGTGCTTTTCAGGGACGATGAGGACTATCTGCGGTGGCTTGCCTCGGACAGCATCGCCGTAATATGCACGTCAAGCATCTTTGGTCATTAACATAAATAAAAGTGATGACCAGTCAATGTTCCGCCTTACCGCCATGCTGGGTTATTGAATTCTGACACAAAAGGCGGTTCCCTCCACCTCGTTCTCCTCTACGCCGGACGTCGTCCTGAAAAACACCTGTCAAAAGGTCAAGGATCCTCCAAAATGTTGAATCTAATTCATGGCAGCGTGGGTATGCGGCTAAGTGCATTTCATTGGTAATATGCAGGGTGGGAGAGTGGGTTAGACACATGTGTGTGCTAAAAAAGACAATGAAAACAAAACGGCAAGAACATCTTCTTGTGATTAAATTACCTACTTTCCCGCATTACTTACTGTACCTTTGTGTATTACCTATTACGGTAAGTCTCATTACTTCTCCCTCTTAAAGCTACGACAAACAGCTATGGCTGTTCTCTCAGAACGCTGCAGCAAGTATTAAATATCATTTCTCTTTTTATTGCACGTTGAACACATTTTGTGGGGGGGAAAAAGAAACGCGTTTAAAACTCCATCAGTGTCAAAATGTCCTTTATGTGATTTAAGCAGCCTCAGGTGCGTGAAGGTTTTTTTTTATTGAAAGCTTCAGTTGTAGCCAAAACACTGAATTCAAAAAACGGCAGAGGGGCTGAGACTGACCCCCTGCGCGGACAAAGAGCCCGAAGCAACGGTTCGCTCAAGCTGGTGCGGTGGATCTTTAGATCCTTCAGCAGTCATTCCTGTTGCTTTATCATGTAAAATCACATGAGAGAGAGGCAAACACATAAGCTTTCAGTTCCTGCAGCCGGCAGACTAGACAACCTAAATCAGCTTATATGACAAATGATTCTCTCTCTCACAATAAAAAAGCAAAACAAAAAACATAACAGATAACTTGCTGAAATCTCATTTAAAAATGATCATTTAAATATTCAGAAGAAAAGTATTAAATATTAAACATTACATTTAATAAATTAATAATACATTTAAAATGATCAGATATCCAACTTATTTTTTATTAAAAACTTATAAACCAAAGCAAAAGATAGCATGTTTGTGATGAATGTGACAGAAGACCCAAATGCAGAGCTCTGATACTTTAATACAACCGTTCAACGAATCCAAATCAGAATCCTTAGGAGTAGTCAAGAAACACAAGCCAGGGTCAAAAATCCAATGGAGAGTTAACAGGAACAAGTACAAACAAATCCAAACACGAATGACAATGAGCAGGGTCAAAAGGCAGGCAAAGGGTCAAGCACAGGAACAGACTATCAGACACAATCAGCAAAAGTACAACAGCGTTCAGTAGAGCAAGCTCAATACCTCACAAGGAGGTGCTTGCTACTGCAGCCCTTAAATCCCCCAGTGGTGATTAGGTGGATTTGCTGCAGGTGTGTCAAAACTCAGGAGACTCAGAGCGTGGGCGTGGCTGAACAGCGGATTGGCTGGGAGCAGGTCTGACAGTTTCCCCCCCTCCACAGGCGGCACCTGACGCCCCAGACCGCCTTCTGGGTGGGCGACCACGAGGCCGAGGAGCTGGCCGATCAGGGTGGGTGCGGTGGAAGTCCTCAATTAGCGAAGGGTCAAGGATGTCACGCGCTGGGACCCATGACTGCTCCTCAGGGCCATATCCTTCCCAATCCACTAGGTACTGTAGCTGTCCTCCACGGCGTCTGGAGTCCAGGAGTGCATGAACTGAGTAGGCTGGCTCGCCACCAACATCAAGAGGAGGGGGAGGATGGGTAGAACCTGCAGGTGGATTCATGGGGCTGAAGAAAACGGGCTTCAGTAAAGAAACATGAAAGGTTGGAGTGATTCGGTATCTGGGGGGTAGCTGTAGACGATACGTCACAGGATTAATACGTTTAATAATCTTAAAAGGACCTATGTACTTGGGACTAAGCTTTTTTGAGGGGAGACGGAGCTTAATGTCCCGTGTTGACAGCCACACCCGTTGACCAGGATGGAAGATGGGAGTGGGGCGACGGTGGCGATCTGCAAACCTTTTCTGACTTCTGATTGCTCTCTGGAGTTGTACATGAGCCGTCTCCCACACCTGACCACTCCTACGAAACCACTCGTCAATGGCGGGAATCTCACTGGATTCTGCTTCCCATGGAAACAATGGTGGTTGGTAGCCTAGAACACACTGGAAAGGGGTTAATCTTAGAGAGGTATGAACAAGGGAGTTTTGGGCATATTCAGCCCATGAGAGATACCGACTCCAATCTGCTTGATTATTGGAGCAGTATTGACGCAGGAAACGCCCAATCTCCTGGTTAAGCCGTTCTGTCTGGCCATTAGATTGGGGGTGGTAACCTGAGGATAGGCTGACGCTGACCCCTAGGCGTTCGCAGAAGGCCTTCCAAACCCGAGAGGTGAACTGGGGTCCTCTGTCTGAGACGATGTCCTCTGGAATCCCATAAAACCTGAAGACTTGATTGAATACATACTCAGCCAACTCCATGGCCGTAGGAAGGCCTGACAGTGGGATTAGTCGACACATTTTGGAAAAACGATCCACAATGACTAAAATGATGGTATAACTGCTTGACGGTGGTAAGTCGGTAATGAAATCCATGGCTATGTGTGACCAAGGTCTAGCTGGAATGGGCAAAGGTTCCAACATACCTGAGGGTAAGGCGCGTGAACTTTTGGACTGGGCACAAACTGGACAGGAGAGAACGAAGTCTTTGACGTCATCGGTAAGTGAGGGCCACCAGAACCTCCGGGAGATCAGTTCTTTTGTTCGTGTTATTCCAGGGTGACCAGAGCTGAGAGAAGTGTGTACCCACTGCAGGAGTTGAGGACGGATGGTGGCTGGGACATAGGTCTTGTCAGGTGGTGAATCTGGTGGTCCTGGGTCTGTGCGAATAGCATCTTGTATGGCGTCCATTATCTCCCACCTGACTGGTGCCACCACTGAGGACGATGGTATGATGGTGTCTGGAACTGAAGACCTGTTTGGAGCTTCAAACTGTCTGGAAAGAGCATCTGCCTTGATATTTTTTGTACCCGGACGGTACGTGACAGTGAAATTGAAACGAGTAAAAAACAGGGCCCACCTGGCTTGTCTTGGGTTAAGTCTTCTTGCTTCTCGAATGTATTCAAGGTTCCTGTGATCTGTTAGCACAACGAATGGGTGAATAGCTCCCTCTAGCCAATGTCTCCATTCTTCCAGCGCTAGTTTGATGGCCAGTAACTCCCTGTTCCCTATATCGTAGTTTCTCTCTGCTGAAGACAGTTTGTAGGAGTAAAAAGCACAGGGATACAACTTAGAAGGAGTACCATGGCGTTGTGATAAAACTGCACCCACCCCTACCTCAGATGCATCCACTTCCACTACAAATGGTAGAGCTGGGTCAGGTTGCTTCAGTACAGGTGCAGTGGTGAATAACTCCTTCAGATGCTGAAAAGTAGTACGGGTCGAATCATTCCAGTGGAGTGTCTTTGTCGCCTTTCGAATCATTGCTGTGAGAGGTGCAGCTTCTGAGCTAAAGTTCCGTATAAAGCGTCGGTAGAAGTTTGCAAAGCCCATGAACCTCTGTAACTCCTTTACTGTCCTTGGTTCTGGCCAATTGCGAACAGCCGAAACCTTGCTGTCATCCATTCGAACTCCGTCAGGACCCAGCACATACCCTAGGAACGGAATGGTAACTTGATGGAACTCACATTTCTCAGCTTTTGCAAACAAGTGATGTTCTCGGAGCCGTTGAAGCACCTGCTGGACATGCTGAATGTGTTGAAAGAGACTGGAAGAGTAGATAAGGAGGTCATCAATATATACTATCAAGAATTGGTTAATCATATCATGGAAGATCTCATTCATGAAAGACTGGAATACTGCCGGAGCATTGGCTAGGCCATATGGCATTACTAGGTACTCATAGTGCCCTCTAGTGGTGATGAAGGCTGTTTTCCATTCATCTCCTTCACGTATGCGGATGAGATTATATGCACTTCTGAGGTCTAATTTGGTGAATACATTGGCTTTTCGGACTTGCTCTAGGGCTGCAGGGATCAATGGGAGTGGGTAACGGAACTTTACCGTAAGATTGTTCAAGCCTCGGTAGTCAATGCAGGGACGAAGTCCTCCATCCTTCTTTTCTACAAAGAAAAAACTAGATGCTGCAGGGGATGTAGAAGGGCGAATTATTCCCTGTTTCAAAGCCTCATCAATGTACTGATCAAGAGCTTCTGATTCAGGAATGGAAAGTGGATAAATTTTACCTCGTGGTGGTGATGACCCAGGCAATAGGTCAATGGCACAGTCCCATGAACGGTGTGGAGGAAGAGTGGCCGCCCCCTTCTTGCTGAACACATCCAAGAACTCTTGGTATTCGGTGGGGACCTTCTCCGGCTTGACTGTATTAGGACTCTCGATTGAAGTTGAACGACACGGAAGTGCTAGGCAGGAGGAAAGGCAATGCGAACTCCAGGACTGAAGTTCTCCCTGACTCCAAGAAATGACCGGATCATGTAAGCACAGCCATGGATGACCAAGTACCAGGGGATCTTTGGGGGATGTGATAACTAACAACTGCAAGTGCTCATGATGCAGTGCGCCGACTTGTAACTGTAGAGGGGAGGTTTGCTGGGTCACTGTTCCTTTCCCTAAAGGTTGACCATCCAGTGAATTGATGTACAGGGGTGGATTAATGGACCGTAATGACACCTTTAGTTTTCGGGCCAGTTCTTCGTCGATAAAGTTGCCTGCAGCACCAGAGTCCACTAGCGCTGTGAGGGATAATGATTTAGATCCACAGGAAATCAGGACAGGTACAGAAAACTGTTTGGCAGAAACATTTAGGAGGGCGGATACTCTTACCCGGGTGTTAGGCAGGAAGTCCCGTCTAGGGGGGTGCACTGGGCATTCTCTCCTTTGATGACCAGCTTCCCCACAGTAATAGCATAACCTGAATTGGTATCGCCGTTGGCGTTCTTCATTGGTCAGTGGAGCTCGGCCCAGCTGCATTGGCTCAGGCTCAGTGCTAGTGGAGGAAACAGAAGGCCGTGGTGGTATCACAGGGTTGACTGCAGGTAGGGAGTGAGTTACTGGAAGGGTTGGCTGTAATCCCTGGCGATCACGCAAGAGGTTATCAATGGAAATGGACATTTGGATATACTGATCAAGGCTTGATGTATCTCCCCGGCAGGCGAGCTCTGTCTGAAGATTAGCATTCAGTCCCCGACGATATACGGTGAGAAGTGCTGGTTCACTCCATCCACTCCCTGCTGCTAGGGTTCTGAATTCGAGGGCATAGGCAGCCGCAGAACGATTCCTCTGACGTAGTTCACATAGTTGATTACCTATATCATGCCCTGAGGCAGGGTGATCAAACACTTGCCTAAACAATGTTAGGAAGTCATTTTCTGAATTTAAAACAGTGCTATTTTGGTGCCATAGTGCAGTTGCCCAATCTAGTGCCCTTCCAGTTAGTAATGAAATTGCAAAGTGAATTTTATCCGATTCAGACAAGAACATATGGGGGTTGTGATTGATGTACATGGAACATTGCATGAGGAAGCCCTTGCACTTATCTGGATTGCCGTCATATCTTTCGGGAATGGCGATGATTGCTGGAGAACTTGGACCTCTACTTGAACTGGGCGCTGACTCAGGGTGAGCAGAAGCCGTCGAGGGTTCTGGTATAGTTGGGCGCTGTGCAGGAGAGTGCAACAGCTGCACCAACTCTTCTAACCTCTTCTCTTGTTGACTCAGAAGCTCCCGAAGCTCTGCTGGATCCATTTGAGGTGAGGTATTCTGTGATGAATGTGACAGAAGACCCAAATGCAGAGCTCTGATACTTTAATACAACCGTTCAACGAATCCAAATCAGAATCCTTAGGAGTAGTCAAGAAACACAAGCCAGGGTCAAAAATCCAATGGAGAGTTAACAGGAACAAGTACAAACAAATCCAAACACGAATGACAATGAGCAGGGTCAAAAGGCAGGCAAAGGGTCAAGCACAGGAACAGACTATCAGACACAATCAGCAAAAGTACAACAGCGTTCAGTAAAGCAAGCTCAATACCTCACAAGGAGGTGCTTGCTACTGCAGCCCTTAAATCCCCCAGTGGTGATTAGGTGGATTTGCTGCAGGTGTGTCAAAACTCAGGAGACTCAGAGCGTGGGCGTGGCTGAACAGCGGATTGGCTGGGAGCAGGTCTGACAATGTTTACTTGTGGGAGTCTATTATACAGAGTTATACTTTTTAGTCTGTCTCGCTTTGTTACTCATAGTTGAACTATTTAGTTGAGTCCTGCATGTAAGTTTTAATAGGAATTTCTCTCAAAATTTTGTTCTGTACTCGCTATACATTTATCTGGATTCCTGATTACTGTCTAGTTTCATACATAAGGTCTCCTGTCTCCATCACTGCTAAAACGGTTTGATCAGGAATAATGAACCATATTGTTTATAGCAGAGCTCCCACTTTGTGCATTAATTATTGCTCTCAAATTACATGTTCTACTTAAGATGACTAATTAAATGTCCAATGCAAAAGATGATTACCTCTTTAATGATTTTTAATCAGAAGCAAAAACTGCAAATTAATTATTCTTAATTGCTAATAATAATTACTAATTATTACTAATTACTAATTACTAATTATTAAGTATTATTTGGGAATTGCTGATATTGCTAAATCTTACGTTTAGAAGATCAGATTTCCAATTGAAACTTCATATCACTTATATCTATATTTGTTCTGTCTGAAGACATCACCTTACGAGTGTCATAAGAGACATTCAGTTGTGTGAGAGGTATATGGGAATATATTGGGAAAGTGATTTTCTACAGTAGAATCATTGGCAATGGGATCTGTCAATGTAATATTGATTGTTCGTCAATACACAAATACTGCTAGTCATCATTACATCTGATCTGAATTTTTCTGACACATCTTGTGTGAGCACAAATACAGTAATACAAAACATTTTCACATTGTTAAATTACTCAGACCAGAGTAAATTTTACATACAAAGCAACTGCTCACCCCTCTCCACTACCCGGGTTCACCTACGAAATTTGTTAAAGCATTCGAGTTTCTCAATCTCTTACTCATAACTTAATGATCATTTTGCAAGGTTCTTACATGTAAATTGTGATTGGCATTCATTGACTGGTTTGTGAATAAATCTTATTTCAACTGGCATTTGAATATATTCTATGACCAAAATGATCTCGTATTGTCCTTGACTCCTTGAGTTCACCTGTGAAAGTCTTTTAAACAATGATGTCAGCTTCCTCAACTTCTGTGAATTCCCTACTTCTTCCCCTGAAGCAGTGATGCTGCATGAGGTAATATAGCAATAACACGGTAAAGAGAGACTGCTACTTCTCGCCAGCAGGTTCTGCGTGTTGGTCTACATGTCTCTCACATATTGAAGGGTAAAGATGATGAGTTTCAGAAGCAATAACAGATAATGATGCTTTCACTCTCCAGAGAGAGAGAGGAGATGAAATTTGCTTTGCTATATTAGAGATAAAAATGACTGGTTATACATAGGGCCTTTTTTTTCTGTAATACACAGCAAATTTGATATCTACTTCAAAACTTAAAAATAAAAAAAAGCCAAAAAGATCCTTTCCACACAGTCTAACCACCATGGCATACCACAGCACCACAGAGCATTTGATACACACAGTGGAGCTGGAGAACCGAAATAACTATGGCGCTATGAAGCAAGCACTTATCAACACAGCCCGGGGAAGAACTGGAGGACGGCTGGAACATAACAGCATTAGCAGAGAGTGGAGCAGCTGGCTGGAACAGTTGGACCAGTGCTGAGGGAATTCGCTCTGGCAACAGAGAAGAGCGACTGTTAGCGAGGTCAAAAACACCTCCAGGACATCTACCGAGGCCTAATAGGAACAGTCGGCCGATAAATAAATAAACGATTGAATTACAGAAAGGAGAAGAAGACCTCCCCAAAACGCAAAGCTCTCTGAGTTAGACTTTTATGAGATCCTCAACGAATATATTTCCTTCATGGGGAACGCAAGCATTCTGAGCAGTAATAGATATAAACAGCTGTAATTGGGCTGTTGTAGTTCTTCTAAAGGGTTTGGCCGACACTGCCACAGCCTAGACGCTTCTGGTTGTGTCGCTGCATTGAGGCTGATGTCATTTAATTAAGACCAATCGTAGCTGTGGGTGGCAAGCAGGGAGGCGGGGTTAAAATGTGACTCAGCAAAAGCTTCACCTCTCTACTGCTAAAAGTGTATTGGTTGCAAGAAAGTGAGTGGTCCTAAAAACAGCGCTTCATTGTTGTTGGTATTCTTTCATTGTTCATAATATTTTAATCTTCCCAGCTGGTACTTAGCACAGGCATACAGCAAAACACTCACTAAAGTGAAAAAAAAACAAACAAACATAGAAATTGGTTTCCAGCATTACAAGAATAAGGTATAAAGTGTTGCCCCTGATGGCCTGGTTCTAAAAATTACATCAATGGTCCATACAACACCAGTTTTGTCATCAGTGTGTGCAACCTGCTGGAATCCGTCAGTCCTTTTTCACCTATGGCTAATAACCTGCTCTTCAGCATTACTGAGGTATTAGGCACCTGCAATATCTCCTGCACCACCGCAAAGAAAATTCATTCACCATTCCTTTGCACGTACCTCTACCAGCATTGATAACGCACAATGGATGAGTCATCTCGAACCGTCTATAGATGACAGTTATGTGGACTGATGACAGAGCGGGCAGTATGCAATACAGAAACAGGTCAGAGAAGAGGAGAAACGGCTGTTCCTTATGGGGCTTCAGTAGCATATACAGAAAAAAAGTGTCAGATGTATGGTCATAGAAAATTACACATCTGGCCCTGGAAACAACCCAGTGTCTCATACACAATGAATCTAAATTCCATTGTTGTTGTTTTTTTTTTTGTTTTGTTTTGTTTTTGTTTTTTCAGAACAAAACAAACAACCTGCATGGTGTGTAAGGTAAGAGTAACTTGTCTAACACACGCCAACACAGATGTTTGATGTTATTTTATTTTTTCAGAGTCAAAAGAACAGAGATGACAAGTAATACAGTTAGCACAGAGAAAATGAAAACAGGTAGTGCAGAAGAAAAGAAAAAAAAAAAACCAGAGCCTAGCTTGTCAGGAACAGAGATTTAACAGTCTGGGCTTCACACGATCGGCTAATTCGTCAGACTCAGTGTATTTCAGTTGTTTCTCCAAATTTCATGGAGGAAATAGTGCATTTCCTACATATCCTGGCAGGATTGCACTCTGCACTTTGCAGGATTGTTGAAATGAAACATATTGCAGTAATTTTCTCTCTCTCTTTCTCTCTCTCTTTCTCTCTCTGTCTCTCTCTCTCTCTCTCTCTCTCTCTCTCTCTCTCTCTGTCTTCTGAAAGACATTGATTTCAAATTGCAGTTACACACTCGTAAGCCTGCTTGCAGATGGTTTCCCCAAGGTGAGATATTGTATGTAAGGCACCAGTGTTTGATGTAATCTGCATATTCTGTCCTCCCTGTGTGGAGCCTCAGGACTATCTCTCCCCTGGCTCCCTTACTCATTAATACAACAACACAGAGTCCTTCCATGCGTCAATTCTACAGTCTATTCATCCACCCTGTGGAACCTTGCTTTTTGTCAAGAATTGTTAGCAGTCATCCCCAGGGGAGAGCCACTACCCAGGCTATTATTAATCTTATTTGTTCCGTTCCTTTTTTCTTCCTTTCCCGGCAACACCGATACTCAATTCCCAATGGTGTCAGCTATCCGCAGAGCTGCGTAATCAATGATGTATCTAAATGCGGACAGAGTGGTTTCTGCCTCGCCCTGGGACCCTCTCTCAACTGTTAATGCGTAATCAAGAATCGTCTGATACTTCAGCAAGAAATGATTCTCGTTCGCTCGCTTTGCTCTGTGTTTATCATTCTAAGACGCGACTGTTCGACCGAGGCAAGTAAACATCCTGAGAAAACTGAAACATTTGGTGCCTGACCTGCAGTTTTATTCCGACAAAAAGTGAACAAACCGAACGTGTAGTCTATTCCTACGCCAATAGCTGAAATGGTTTTCTTTAAAGAAAGTGCTGTTACTTTAACATGGTCGGTGCTATAGTTTGTGTAGCCTACTAATGTGAAACGGAGCTGTTTGTTGAAAGTAGTGAAATATAGAGACTACAGCTGAAGATAAATTAGCTGTCTTTGGAAGTGTGATTACCTGAGGAATAGCCACAGTGACAGTAAAGTACATCAGTACATAATGCAATCATCGTTAGTCTGCCATTGGCACTGTTCATTTGAATACATCGAATTAATTTGAATATATTTGAATAATTCACTCTGTGTGTGCATTAGATTTGCAATTTCAGAGCTGTATGTGAAAAAAACCTCATAACTTTGTTGAGGAAAGTTACAGATATAATTGACATTGACAGTTTGGTTACTGTATGTCCGTTAGCTTGCCTTACAACACCGGCATTGTCACGACACATATCATTTGTAGCATCACTCATCATTTCATACTAATAGAGAATGGCTAAAGGACAGTAAAGTGGGAATCCACTGACTGTGAATTATGCTGAATGCAGAGATGTAGATATCTAGGCCTGCTTACTTTACTTTTTCACATGCAGCTTTCAATGAATGGGAATTTAATTACAACCAGGCAAACAATCTTGCTAACATACATACATACATACATACAATCTACAAATAATACATTTCAGAGAACAGACATCACATCATTTTAAAGCAAAGTTCAAATGATTATTAATGCACAAGCAGTTTACAGTATTAATTCTGGATTTCCTCTCTTCTGGTGCGCTAACTGTACCTCCCAGTTGTTTTTCACTGCTGAGAATGCAGCACAGAACAATTTTTAATCATCTCACCACCACCACATGAGCATAGTTTTTCCCCAAATTATCAACACAATATTTATTTACAGTAGCGACTGCCAAAAATGTAATCCAAAGCATTTACATTTCTTCCCATCTAACTAAGGCCTTGTCCCTCCACAATCTCTTAGCTGTTCTGTGTTTGGCATTTGAAGAATTATACAGAAGTTCATATAAGGCTTGGTTTTAAAATGGTTTACAAGAATGAAGCCCATTAAAACATAGATCACATAAATGTAAGTGAATGGGGACTTGGGATAGAATGAATTCTCGAATTGCAGAATTTCACATCGAAGCGCTCAGTATTTTTTGTACTGAGCGCTTCGATGTGAAATTCTACAATTCGAGAATTCATTCTACCCATTTTAACAAATTACAGACACTTCATTTGTGCAGGGAAATTATGCTTTTTTTCAAAAACTTCAAGAACTTTCCTTAACTTTTGTGATAAAACAAAGAAGGTCTGCGGAGACACTGTAGTCTTATACAACTGCACATTTTTTTTGTCCATTCAGTTGTGCTGTTTTCATGGCAACATGTCAGTAACAATTGTGTGTATGTCTTCCATAAGCCTTTTCAAGAAATCTGACCCCCCAGGGATCAATAAAGACATTTTCTTATACAGAGAACAGGACAAGAATGTCTGTAGGAATGCATTCAAGTTTCGTGACATTTTATGACAAAATTTCAAAAATACTTTGAGGGTTTTTACTTTTTTCGAACCCTTTAATTTATTAAAAAGCCAGAACCTCCTTTTCAACAAATGTCTTCAGCATTGAGAGATGTAAACATGATCCTCGTTGATATCATGACCTTTTCTCTCGCTTGTTACGGTCCTGGAGACAAAGAACTCAAGTGTTCACATATGGACTTCACCCATCTCAGGAATCAATTCAACCTCCTAACATCTTATCATGGAATTATGCCAAGCACGCAAACGCACGTCTGTGCTACTCCTCTGCATAGTATTTCATATCTGCAGAAGCACTTCAAATTCACCTCTGCCTCAACAGCACATTCACTGCAGGTCAAATGTACACAAAAGGGGTGAGACCTATTGGAGTTTTCTCTTAAATTGTTGGTTCCTGTTTAGGTGTACAAGGCTGTTGCACAGTGAGACAGTGAGGGAACAATGTTGAAAGACAAAGCTGTTTTTCCAATGTTTACCAAAAGAAAAAGTTACGTTTCCAAGGTAAACATCTTCACCTACGGCAGAGGAGATCTTTGTGTGTGTTATTATGCACCACATGGACGAAGACAGAAAAGAAAAATCATTTTGTTCTATTAAAGTGCATCTTGCACTGGAAACAACAATTAACTTCTACCACCTCTTGCAGAACCCTGGATAGCTCCACTATTTCCCTCCACAGCCTTGAAAAGTGTTAGTACTACTTTTTCTCGGCAGTTTCTAAAATTTATGTGGAAGTGTCATTATTGATTTAATCCATCCTTGAACACGAACGTATCGCGAAACATAAGTGTGCGGTCTCCAGAAAGTAATTTTAAATTTTAATTTGATTCTAATTTGTCATGCGGTCAGAAGGTGTTCCAATCACTTCCACGTGTCATATCAGTCAGCTCCTCCTCATGCTGAGCTGCTGAAGGTCACATGATTTAACATGAGCCCGTACTTCTCAGTGGGTAGAATCTTATAAGATCATCTGTCTTCGCATCACTTTGTTTTGACACATACCGCGGTTTGCATTATGACAAAGGTGTGAGTTGCAAGGAGATGACTTTATATCAACGATCCACAAAAAGAATTTACAGTAGAGGGAACGCGGCAAAACGAGGAGAGTCTACAGCAAGATAAGAGACAAAGAAAAAATAGTATCTAATAAATAAAAAAAATACAAGAAAGAAAAGAAGGGAAGATGTGACGAACAGTAGAAAAAAATCACTTTTGTGAGATCGATTGGAAGCCAGTGAAGTATTCCCAGTGACCTCACGCGTCCTTCTGGTACTCTAAATAAAACCTACGTCTCGTTATCAGTCCCCTGTTAATTAGACGCCTTCCCATGAAATCTGGCGTGACAGATTGTGATGGGTAATTAAGTGCGCTGATTAACAGATATCAGGCTCGCCAAATTCCAAAACGAGGAAGTAAACGCATCTGCACGGGTGGTGCCAAATTTGGACGAAACATATGACAGGGCATTATCTCCACAGAATTTTATAACAATAGAGACCAAAAAAATGGAACGTGGAGTGAAACTGTACACCATCAGACCCTTGATTGCGCTGAATGGAGCTGGATAACAAAACCATTTATTAGAGGATGAGTCGTTACGAAAATATAGCATCGAAAATGAAAGTGGGCGCCATCGAGGAGGGGGGGGGGGGAGGGGTGGCGGCGGGGGGGGGACTGAACCTTATGTGGGAGTCCGTAGAAATTTCAGCTTTTTCACATCTTTGGAAGCTTGAGTTAACAGAGCGGTGGTTTTCCTGAGAATCCCGGAGCGTAATCTCCTTTAATTAACATCCTCCTATAGGTGAATCTTAATGTGAACTCCAAGGCATTCAGTTCTGCCTCAACATAGACACAGCTTTTAAGAAAGGAAAGGGGGGGGGGGGGGGTTGGCTCCAGTGTTTTACAGTCATATATCCTTGCCCATGGTTACGAGTGTTCACGAGCAGAACTGGAGCAAACTTGTCCCTTTGGGTCATGGCTGGATTGTGTGTGTGTGTGTGTGTGTGTGTGTGTGTGTGTGTGAGATTTGGGCGAGTTGTTTAAATGCCATGTTCAGATATGTCCATCAGCTTTGCAGGGCTAATAGCCAGAGACAGAGGCTTGTGCATGCTGGCTTTGGAAATGGGTTAAATGAAAACATATAGATGCATATACGTGGCTTGTTCTCGTTATGTGCTTCTTGTAAGTTCCTGCTGGACAACCGGGTATTCAACAGATGCTGTCACAACAGCCTCTTTTAACAAACGAAAATACGATAAAAAAAATGACTCCCGTTGAAGAGACTCAGCTGTTGAATGTCCCAAAGATGATTTTCTTTTTCTTTTTTTTTTTTAATATAAGAATTATCATTTAAATATTCCTCAAATTAAATGAAAAACTGGAGTCTCTGTGCTCTTGCATTAGTTCTGATGAGTGAAGAAGCAATAACAGTGTTGCATTAGACTACACCATCACCATTTAGGCTCTCACAGCAGTTAATGTCCTCTAGGAACAAATGCATGTGTGGAGTGGACAAGATGTGAGAACTGCTGAAAATGAAGTTCAATCCAGATTTTTTTTCTTTTTTTTTTTTTTTTTTACACTAATCAACAAAAAGGTTACGGTGTGTAGCAAGTCCCTCTCCCAGTAGCTGGGCTAAAGAACCTTTACTCTGCTATGTCTCTTTAAGTGACACTGAGGCTCTGTGGAAGGAGGTGGGAGGGGGGGTGGGGGGTTTCTGGACCATCAAAATTAATGTGCTAAGACAATGAACAAATTATTCTCCTATATATTACATTAATTCAGGGCGTCACTGAATGCATCTGCATCAAATGGTTGCGTGATGGAACACATGTATACATTTTTTACCAGTGTAAAAGTGTAACCGTACTGGAATACTAAAATAATAAATAAATAAATGATTTTTTTGTGACTAATTTTGTATGTTTGAGAACTGAAGGGGAAGGAAGAAAGAATGTTTTAAGGAAGAAACATTTTCATAATTTACTGACTTAAAAAAGGCGGCCTTAATAAAAACCATGTGTGGTTTATTGGATTGCATTGTTTTGTATATAACTGAACATGTAACCAAACAAATGTGTTTGCGATTACATAAAAAATATACAGACTAGCTGCTCTAGTTAGAATTTAATAACTGGGAACAATGTTACTTGTGTGGCAAACATCTTAATCACTAATCTACAACAGTTCACGTTATTGCTACTGCTCTTTCACAAAGCAATCTCTGTGATCCCTTTCTTTACTGCAATTACTGCTATAATCACATAATGACTCATTTCAAAACAAACAAAACAACATCATGCTCCAATTTTCCTCTGTGTATACGTGACTATTCGGCAGCTCACTCCTTATGGAGAAACGATATACGATTTAATCACTTTACAGCAAACTGCAGTCGCTACCCCTGTTCAACGCGGAGGTGCCCCGACATGTCCACTGAGTCAGTGAAAGTTTTTTGCAAAGTTTCTGTCGTAGGCATGTTTGAATAATTGAGGTGTGAAAGGAAAAATGGAGATGTAGTAGTGGTAGATGGAAATCGTATTCCCTTTTTTTTTTTTTTTTTTGTGGGGGTGGGGGGGGGGGGGGTGGCGATTGAGGCAAGCAGCCCAAAAAACTGGTTGTTGGCACAATTTTTGGATACAGTAGTTATCTGTCCATGTGTCCTTCAGCAAAGCACCAAGCGGCCAGAGAGATGTGTGATTTTTGATGTAGAAAGCAACTGTTAAACATCTCGAGATAAAATCAACAGCCATGTGAATTAACAAACCCGCACGTGGAACAAACACCAGTGATTGGCTTTTATAACCATACGCATCCTTTCGTACGCATCCTGTTAGATCACCTCGGGCAGACTTGTTTGTCTCATCTGTTTGGTCGCACGTCAGAAGATTAATATTACTGCAAATGCTCGTTGCGTCGTCGGCAAATTAAAACACATAACGACGAAAGGGTCATGACTAAATGCACCACGTGAGACACGAGACAGAATGATGATTAGTATGATTACTTTAAGGCTGAAAGTTGAAGGTGTCTGTGCCTAATGCAAAAGTTCTGTTGTGTACCCCTTGAAAAAAAAGAAAAAAAAAAGAAAAAAAAGAAAAAAAAAAAGCTTAGGAGGGTTTCCTAGCAGCAGATGTTTGAATTTGATAATGTGAACCTTTGCAGATCAAGCACATCTAGAGAGGCTTACAGCTGACAAACCTCTCAGATGTAGTCAGGACCAAGGGAGTACACAATCCAAACAGAGCGACAGCCATACAAGCGGACCTGTTAAAGCTATAACTAGAACTTATAACTAGAAGCTTGAACCCAAACATGCATGGCATACGTTGATGTTGTACTGAACTTGTAGGGGTTGCTTCCAAAAATTTTCTTAAAGTCCCAGTTACAGCGAAGGTAGTATTGTGCACGCACACACACACACACACACACACACACACACACACACACACACACACACACACACAAACACACTTTAAAAAAAAAAAGTGCACATCATCAAATCTTGGATGACATTTGAGGTCGAGACTCCATCTGTAAGAGCACTGACAACCTTTATTGAATCGTATAAGATTCAATATATTGCTAGAGAAAATTGAAATTCTATGAGGGCTTTGCTACCATGAGGGACTGTGTAATGTGTTTTCATTTGAGAGCGTTCTCTAAAATCCAGCATGTTCTCAGACATAAATAAATTAAGAATTTTTCTCCCATGGCCGTGAAGTTTGGGGTCACATAAAACTTTCTCCCTGTTTTTTGATTTTTGTTTTTTTTTTTTCCCCTGCTCTATATTCTACCATGGGGAATGTAGCTGGAATGAAAACCAAACTCATTAAGGTAGGAGCCAAAGGTGCTCCCGCAGCAGGGGTAAATGCTAGCCCATCTGTTGTGTACAGTAATCTGGAAGTGTACAGTAATCCAAAGAAAAGGGGAAAAGGTCACGGGAGAAACGGAAGAAATCGTCTCCTGACTGTACAGCCTGCAGCTCCAGACAGAGGGATTAGTCACTCCCTGCCTGAAGAAAGACAGAAAGGGAGGGAGAGAGAGAGAGAGAGAGTGAGAGAGAGAGATGGGGGAAACAATGTGATAGGTGCCTGGAGGCATAGGGAGATCGGAAGAGAGGGAGAGTGTGTGGTAAAGAGAGTGAGAGACAGAGAGAGAGAGAGAGAGAGAGAGAGTGAAGAGCATGGAGAGAGAGATGAGGCATAAAAAAAACAGAATAAGGCTGAGGGAGGGAGGGGGGGAGAGCGAGAGAAAGAGAGAGAGAGAGAGAGAGAGAGAGAGAGAGAAGAACAGGGAGAGAGAGAAGGCATAAAAAAAACAGAATAAGGCCAAGGGAGGGAGAGAGTGGAAGAGAGAGCGAGAGAGAGAAAGAGAGAGCGAAAGAGAGAGAGAGCGAGAGAGAGAAAGAGAGAGAGAGAGAGACAGAGAGAGAGAGAGAGAGAGAGAAGAGCTGAGGAAGAGAAAAGCCACAGAGAGAAAACCCACAGGCACGTTACGTTGTCTGTCACACTCCACTGAACATACGCTGGGATGCCCGGCCTCCTCCATTAACTGGTATGTTTAAAAGAAAATAAGTCATTTACATGTCACCTGCAGCTCTGTAAACATGGGCCCCTGACACAGCCTGGCCCGGCTGGGAGGAACACGTTAGTGTCACTACGGCCATTGTTCTGACCTGAGATACACAGGAGTCCAACTTTCTTTTTCTTTTTTTTTCTTTTTGCTGTCAACATCAACAGTGTTTTATGAAGAATTTCATAGCGGCTGAAACATTCATGAAAGTGTTTAATTAACCGGGGGATAAACAACATCACGCTGGGTGTTTAATTGAAATATCAACAAAAAACACACAAAATGGCTGGCAAAGGCCTAGTGGATTAGCACCCCACACCAGGAAAGGCTACAGGTTTACACTGAAAAGAGTTTTAACTGATGTCTCCCTGGCCCATACCCCCACGTTGTTCAAAATAAATAAATAAATAGAAAAGAAAAGAAAAAGCAAACAAACAACAACACAAAAAAAACAGACCAAAAAACTAGTATGCTTTAAAAAAAACAACAACAACAAAAAAAAAACGACACCATTAAATAAAGGATTAAACAAAAAAAAAGAAAAAGGTAAAAAGGTCATGTAAGGATTACAGTCAAGAGGTAATTCTAATAATGAGAGTTAATTCTAACATAAACGTCGCAAATCTTCAGCCCTTTGGTGAATTGTTCGATCTCGGACATTTGGTTTATTCACAATTCTGAACTGGACGCCCCAAAGTGACTGTTGCAATTAAGCCAACAATGCATCTCCTTATTTATGTATCTTCCTGCTAGTGTTGGCATATTTCATGTTTCCTCATAAATCCGCGGAGAGGCTCTTTGGGAAATGTTTTTTTTTTTTTCCCTTCTCCGCTCCAAGGGTCTCAGGCAAAAGGTCATTTTAATTCTCCTTGAGAAATCTCTGATTAATGTTCCTTTCTATGTATTGGTTTTTCATGACCTTTTCTTCAGCGTTTCTGGGAGGACATTCCAAATGAGACTGTTCTGTAGGTGCTGCCCCTCTAATACCAAAACAATACGTCTGCCATGCATCACTGCGGCGCTTTTCGCCCTGTCTTCTACTTTTTTCTTTTTTTCTGGAGAGAAATTTAATGTGTTTGCTCACATTTGAGGGTTTTCTTTTTCATGTTTTTTTTTTTTTTTTTTTTTTAAATTTAAAATAAGACACATTTCATTTAGTCCGATATAAAGATGTTTCACAGTTTGAAACCTAACTAATGATTACCACAGAGCTTTGGCCTCAGTTAAGTCCTTGGGCAGCCAATCGCAGTCAAATGTCAGTTAAAATTCACAGAATGGCGGTTGGAACACATCGGAGAGAAGACCTCTGAAACCCTTTTCCTGTTCTTCCATAGATCAGCAGCAAACTTTTCTTGTTTGTTAGTATGGTAATTTGTCCTCATCTCCCCTGGCTTTACTCATTTGAATGTATAATACTGTTTTTAATACTAGGGAAAGTGACATGGTAAAGCATAGCCTCCTGTTGAGTTGAAAAGCATATTCATAGACTGTGCGTGTACAGACAAAGGAATTCAGTTATCTGAGTAAAATGGAAGCCCTGGAACAGTGTTGACTGGAAAATACTGAAAATACTAATGACTTTGCAGTGATCTTTTCTTGATTATGGAATGAAATTGTTTTCAGAGAAATACAGTCTATAACACAGAGTTTCCGAAAGGCTGCTTGTTAAGCGAAAGAAGAGAGTTCCAGGTAAGTGTTTTCATTCTCAGACCTGTTCATTCTGTGTTCAATAATGCATCAAGTTCTTGACTATGTAAAGCAGCTTAATCTGGCTGTCCTTGTTCATTTTTCATATCATACAAAAAAAAAGAAAAGTCCCTTAGTCCATTGGGGAAAAATATTAAATGTAAGGGGAAATGTTTAAGAGTCAAAGTTTTGAAGGAAAGACTTTCTTTGTCTGATTATTTAACGCACTCGCAAAACTCATTCATTCATTTCTAAGCAACTTATCCTAAGCAGGGTCATTGGGGGGGGGGGGGGGGGGGGGGGGGGGTGACATCGCTGTGAGACGACATCGCAACCCATTGTGTCCTGTATTCACAGTACTATGATGCATATAATACTTGACCCTGAAATGTACTACCTGATGTGATGGCATCACACACAGACATCAGTGTAAACATAATGTCTATGTTTATATGCAATATAATTTGTCAAGTTGATAAGAAATACCAAGGACTAAATTCAGTGTTATTCGGTTCTGTCTGTTTAACATATCTTTTCTGTCACTACACACATCCAGGTTATACTTAATAATAGCAAAGTCGTTACCTCACAGAGAGACAAAACATGCCTGAAAAGATGGACCGCATTAGAACTGAAGAAACATCTCACAGTTAGTACATAGCATTGAACCACCTTTGAGTTTGATTTTGCTTTTTCCTCTGATTGGTTGATGTCCATGCTTGATCAGACCCTTTCACTTCAAGAACAGTATTTTTTTTCTCTCCGATCTTTCTGTTTGTAGTCATACCTATCTTGTGTTGAGTTAACAAACAGAAATCACTAGTTTATTCCATTTATTCCACTTTTATGTCATAAATCATCTGATGGTAAGTTAACTGTAAGTAGTTTAAAACTTTTTAAGATAGTATGTTACCTTCTGAGGGGTTTACAGATAACATGAAACAGCATTACAAACACATTTAATTATGCTAATTCTGAAGAGGGATCTTAACTACTGTCAGACCTGCTTCCAGCCAATCCTCTGTTCAGCCACGCCCATGTTCTAAGTCTCCTGAGTTTTAACACACCTGCAGCAAATTCACCTAATCACCACTGGGGGATTTAAGGACTCCAGTTACAGGCACTTCTTTGTGAGGTATTGAGCTTGCTCTACTGAACGTTTTTGAACCTTTGCTGTATCTGATAGTCTGTTCCTGTGTTTGACCTTTTTGCCTGCCTTTTTGACCCTGCTCATTCTCTTTCGATTATGGATTGTTTGTACGGATTCCTGTTGGCTCTTCATTGGATTTTTGACCCTGGATTTATTAAAGTACCAGAGCTCTGCACTTGGGTCTTCTGTAGCATTCATCACAACTACCTTTCTGGGCTTAAGTAGTTTAAAAATGTCCCTTATGTCATACACATAAATGTAAGTACATGGCTATAGCACCTTCATTTGTAGAGAGTTGACAAAAAAATTATTTAACTCACTTTGATAGAGGAGATGAGAAAAAAAAAAAACATGATTCATGTCATCAGCAGTTATTCATCTGAAATACAAAACTGACAAAAAAAAAAGAGAGAGCCACAGGCATTGAAAGATAATAAAGGATGAAAATCGAATGATAATTATTTGACAGAGCCTTTCATGGTGTTTGCAAAGCTTTTTATGAGGGGGAAATATTCGCAGCACCGCTATGTGAGGAAAGCATTGATTATTTTCTCATGGGGACCTGCCTCCCAATCCAACAGCCCTGAGAACTGGAAGACTAAAAAAAGAAAAAAGCTGTTTTCTGTCGCCGAATAATTTGCAGTTTGTTAGCTATTTGGCTATGTGCAACGAACTACATAAAAATCGTTCTCCTCCAAATCACATGGCGATGTCAGGAAACAAAAAAAAACCCACTAATTATTCAGGTTTTGTCAACAACACTACCTTGTCTCAAACTGCACATACATACACGCAAACATACAAACATACATACATGCATACATATATGTGTGTGTGTGTGTGTGTGTGTGTGTGTGTCTGTATGAACATTTAGGGGCATTTAACAGCATTTGGCATTTATATGTAAATACGTGTGTGTGTGTGTCTGTGTGCGCGTGTGCATGTGTTTGTGTACTGATAAAAACTGTCTCAAACTCAATCTCTACAAAACTGTACTTTCATAACTGGAGACCCTTATCTCTAAATTGTCATTTTTGTACCAAAAAAAAAAAAAGTATATGTATATATATACATATATATCTCTGTTTACACTTTTGTATTGTAAACTGTATTGAGAGAATGAGCTCCCAGACAGAAAAAAAATACATGATGTAACCTAATAGTAGCAATTATCTACAAGGGCACGCTAAGAAAACTATTTCTTCATTTTTTTTTGTCCCTCTTGGTTTCTCTGCTGCATAGTGAAAATTCTGTACAAGAATATACGCTCTTCTTAACTGAAGCTTAGGCAGATGATAGTCCTCAGGTAATGAGAGCGCAAAACATGGCTCTTTACAGTGGTAAGAGAATCAAAATAAGAATTTTGTGTATCTGCCAAACCGTAGACTCTCACTCTCTTTACACTTTTTCGTTGTTTACTACTGTTGTGAGCTGAACGACGTCTCTACATAAACTCAGGCAGTTGAATCTGTTTTTTCTCATTTAGAGTTATTTTCACTTTTTGCAGACGGCGTACGAAAAGCTGTTTTTGTGATTTATTGCCTACGTGAAGGATAAACTGCATGATTTTTTTTAAGACAAAAATGAGGTGCATTCAAGTGACAACCCAGCCAGCAAAATGTCATCATCAGTCTTGCTGGGTGCACAGCTTTGAGCTGTATGCTACATTCAACAGACTTCTACTCAAATGCTGTACAGTAATTGGCTCTCACATATACAGGATTACTTCACTGTTACACTGAATAGTCATCTCTTCTAAGGGACACAAAAACATATAGAACTCAACCCCTGTCTCTCTCATTTGCAACACAGCACATATAAGGCAACTCATTTCATACCTCCCTCCCTCCCTCTCTCTCTCTCTCTCCCTCTCTCACTGTGTGTGTGTGTGTTTGATGATTGGCTTGTTTTGGCTGCATATGGAGTTTGGTCAAAAATGTGTTAAGCTGATCTACGATCAGTCTTTCATGTTCTGTTCCTTTAATGTATAGTCTATACTCTAGGCAAATACAATCCTTTCGGCCACACTGGAAAACGGTTTTAAAGGCAACAGTGTTTTCGAAAATACAGAAGAGAAGGAACACTCCCCGAGGGCTGACTGTCAGGCATACAAATTTGTTCAAATCTGTAAGATCAAGACAAAAAAGCTGAAACATCATCTAAATTCACTAGGGGGTCCATAACATTACTGTAATTGGGTGAAACTCAAAGGTTTTTTTGACTAAATGTGTTTATGTGTTTCACTAATTGGAATGCTTTAACGATTTCACAACGGTTGAACAAAGAAAACATTAAAGGCTTGCCTTTCATCTAAATCTCATGCTGGCTTAAAAGTGATGAATTACTATAAAAAAAAAAAAAGACTAATTTTTTCGTAAATCAAGGGAATTGTTTGTTTCTTCAAAGAACTATCTGAGCCTAACTTAATGAAAGTTTTAAAAAGAACTTTCACCATGCAGTTTTTTCCTGACTTAGTATCCAAATTTTTCCTCATTCTTAAGATCTAACCATAATTTTCAGTTACCAACATCCTAGTTTGACTTTAAGCAGAATCTCTCTCTCCCTCCCTCTCTCTCTCTCTCTGTAACTGTCAGATGTGACAGAGCAAATAAAACACTCCCTTACTTATGTAAAAAAAACAAATGAAATGACAAATATTATTGACAAATATCATTATTTGTATAATTACATTTGTATAATTGTATAATATTTCAAAGTTGAATATTACAAATATTTAAAAATGAACCCACAATCTGAACAAGCTACCCAACTTTTTTTTTTCTGAAATGATGAAATACCACCTGTTTACACTACTTGTCTATTGTATCAAACAAAACTGAGCAATGGTGATTTATTTTTCATTTATTAAAAGAATCAACACTAATCCCACTTTTGATCGCGTCTTTTCTCTGAATAGTACCATCTAATGCATTTTATGTGCTATGGACATACAAGCACACAAAGGCTTTTCAGCCTTTCAGTCAATATGTGGATTATGGTCACAGAATCTCTGTCCATGTGGTAAAACCTAATTTCAGAAAAGCATCTGAGTTTCGTTTGGGCTAATCCATTTAATCTCACTGTTTTTTGGCTGGCTAATTTCGAGGAAATAGGCCGCAGAGCTGTGTAGCCCAACACTTGTTTGCCCTCTTATCAGACAAGAGCTATCCCTAGAAAAATGTTTAAAACTCTTGCGACTTTATTAAAGTCATGCGACAATATTCGTGCAGTGACTCAACAAAAATGATCATAAAACCAGTGTTTCACTGCAGATGCGGGAGAGAAAACAAGTCATATAAGCATAATTCGGGGTGTAGTGCATGGTAGCGTTTCTAAAATGGGTAATGTGGTGTTGTAGTAGCCTAATCAATCTAGTTTGACTCATTCGATTTAACATAAAGACTGTCAGCTGAATACCATACCACATCACAGTGCAGATTTTCTCAAGAGCTGAGGTTTATGATTTAGAAGTGTTTAGGCGTTGCTTCATCATTGGTGTTTAAGGCGAACGTGCTTTGACACGTCTTTGTTTCATCTACTCCGTTTCACTTGTAATCTGATTAATCTATTAAATTTATTAAAATGTGGTAGTGCAACAGTTTTTCCCACACATGGATTCTGCTCATACTGGTTGGTACTCAGCATACATAGCTCACGAGGTTTATGCGTCTTGTTACCATGGACACACAACACCAGTGCTGCAGGTAGCATAGCTTCTTTTGGTTTTCTTACCCTAGGTTTAAAAAATTGAAGCCTACTTACGCTATTTTTTTCTTTTTTAAACAATCATTTAAAGTAGATGCTTTCCTGCCTCCCTTTCAAAAGTCGTCAAATTGATAGGTGAGTTTTCCATCTGACAGATTTCACTAAGCTAGTTAGTAATGTAGCAATGTTAACACGCAGGCTAAATGTAATTACCTGATTCGGTTTAAGTTTTACGTTTCGATGTCTATTTTCAGGAACTTAACTTGAACTAGTCTGATATTCCTCTCTTAATGATAGTGTAATGTTTAAGAGTTGTCCATTTTCTACTTAACAAACGGTTCTTGTGCCTTAGATGACCTAATTTACAGAGAACTGGCTGCCTCGGTGTTGTGCACTTAACTGTCATTTGAAATTGACAAGCAGGTGTACTTCTACCGAAATCGGCGGAGAAGAATGTGCCGGTGTTCAGGTTCAATATGTTTGAACATGTACCCGTATATTGGTTAGATAGCGACTGAAGAGCCACTGTCCTTAACCTACGAAAGAACCTTGGAAATATGTTTAAATACGTGTACCAGGTAATTTGTCCTTTGTCCTTAGCTAATATACATTAACACTAGCCTACACGCACACACGTGTGTGTGTGTGTGTATATATATATATATATATATATATGTGTGTGTGTGTGTGTGTGTGTGTGTGTATATATATATATATATGTATGTATGTAAGTATGTATGTATTTGAAGTGATGGATAGAATTGAATTTCTTTTGAATTGTAACAGGGTGGGGTCACTGTTGAGATCTTCAGTGCACAGGGGAATGATCCCGTGGCAAAATGGAAGCTCACAGGCAGCAAGCCTCCTATAACTAAAGTAGGTATTCACAGTCAACCTAAAGGGTGTCACGTACTTCTGAGACCCATAACCAGCAGAATTTAGTTTCAGGACAGTAGTCTGGCAGTCAGAGAGAAATGAAACCTGGCCAGGAAAACTTAGTTAAGATCTCGGCTTTAAGATTATCCAGTCCTATTCCCTATGTGGCACGCCAGGAACATACAAGAACCCTTGAGGTGTACGGTTTCATTCACTTATAGATTCCCCATACACAAGGCAGTAACCAGATGAATTTATTCACCGCTTTTCTTCTTAGTTTTCATTGTTCACATCTGTTATGTGTATGCTTGAAACCAGTGGCCCCTCCATTTCCAATGCCCCTACAGAAAATACTCAGAGCACAAAGAAACAAAGCTGTTTGAAAATCTGCTCTAAGATGATTTCAAAGACATTTTTATTTTTCTGGGGGAAAAAAAAGGTTTCATTCTTAAAATGTGAAAACCTCCCTTTTTTTCTCTCTCACTCTCTCCCTCTCTCCGACAGGTTTTCGATAAGGAGGTCAAAGGATTTGTGTATAACCTCGAGGGCAACAGTCAAACGCACAAGATGCAGATTCCTAAAGACGGCAAACTGCCTTGTGGGTCATACCTCACCTGCATAAACAGCCTTTTGGATCCATCTCTAATTGCACGAGTCTCTCCATTCTGTGCAGCATGTCACAAAGAGAAAATATGGAATTAAATGCATTTCAAAATACATTGTAATGTGCTTTAGTTGTAACATGCTTTAAAGCAATAAGGATCGGGGGGGGGGGGGGGGGGGGTAGGGGGCGGGGGGTGAGTGTGCTGTCTAGAGGTGAATAGTTGGGTTTGTTTGTCTCCCTTCTCGTTTTTGGTGATATCTGATGTCTTTTGCTGCTCTAGTGGGGCTGAATCAGAGGATCTTGGTGCTACAGGTGAATGTTCCTCTGTCTAAAGACTTCTCCATGGAGCTTTTGTGAGTTTCGTAACCGGGTAAAGTTTTCCACAGTAGATCGTACACATTTTTAATCCAATACTATGTGCTCTTTTACGTATCATCGCATATTGTATCTTATGTCTTTTGAGCTCTGTCTCCGAAATAGATTTTTTTTTTTTTTTATTTCACTATCCGCTCCTCTGCCTATAGCTCAACGTGGAAGGATGGAAAGGCTTACAGCACAGGCAAACTGCCTGTAATTATCTCATGAAATCTGTGGCCTGTGTGAAATGTAACGCTGAATTACCATTCAAGGTCAAACTGTACTTTGCAGTTGTTAAAGTAGTCAGAGTTAAATTATCATTGAATAAGGCTGGCTATTTACTCCCTGAATCAGTCATTATCTTCTGTCGATGTGCACTTTGGCACGGTGCCAAGAGTTCTGGGGCAGGTCGTTAATGTCAAGGTCTGTTTGGGTAGGAGGCCTAGAAGTGTTGTATTTGATTTGAATGGACAGTTTTAATTAAGGCAGGGCCAGACAAGAGCGCATTATGTCTCCACACTGCATTCTAAACCATATTCTGCAGTTGATTTGCAACCCAGCCGATATAGCGTGTTTACCTAGAGATGCATGCAAATGAATGTAATTATATTTTTGTTGTGTTAATGAAAGCCCTTAGTTCATGTTGTCGAAAACTTCAGCAGATGCGCACATGTTGTGGATGGCCTTGTGAAAGTGTTGCGAAGTGTTGTGTGTGTGTGTGTGTGTGTGTGTGTGTGTGTGTGTGTGAGAGTGTGTGTGTGCGTGAGAGAGAGTTCATATATGTGTTGTGTTTGTGTGCTTTTGTGTGGGTGGGTGTGCTTTCTCATCTTAATGTAGCGACAACCTTTGTTATAGTTTGTGGAAGCAGATATGAACAAAAGTGAAACATATGGTTTCATTAAAGTTATGAATTATACAGTCTCTGCACAATGAGTGACAGGTGTATTTAGAAGAGAAAAAAAAAGGTCCCAATGTCATTTTCTCAACTATTGTTAGACGGGTAAGTGTGTATGTGTGTCTGTGTGTGTGTGTGTTTTTTTTCTTTTCTTTTCACAGCAGATGCTAAAGTGTTTTCTTAACTTGTGGGATTGAGTTTGCCCCTCGATGAGAAATGCTTTCTCCCTCGTGGGTATTAAAAGTGTTAAGATTCTGTCGAGGTGCTGTGAGAAAATTAGCATGTAAAGTGAATTCTCTCCCAGAGCAGCTCTCCATCTCCACTGTGATTGGGAAAACTCTCATTTGCTGTCACAGTGGAAAAAAAAATTCTTTCTTTCTTTCTCTCTCTCTCTCTCTCCTTTCCCTCTCTCTCTCTCTCTCTTTCAGAGTAACCGATGCAGGTCATCTGAAGAGGAGACTCTATTTGTCCACTGTCAATAAAGAACTCTTGGCCACACCTTTACATGCCAAGATACCTCTTACCACTCTCAAACGTAATGTTGTGAGTACAGGTTTAAATGCATTAGGGCTATCACTCCGTGCTGCGTGCGCTGTTTCATTTGTACCGTGGCTCTGATTCAGAAATGGGCTATGTTTCATTTGTGACAGCAACCAAAGGCCAAACATCCTTTGTGCTTTTAAATAGAATTTTTGAGTTTGACAGAACTGAAGAGCAAAAGTTTTTTTGTTTTAGCAAAATTAATTTGGTTGTCCTTCATCTTTGATTTAACACTCTGAAAAGGTATTTGTGTTGATGGAGCTGTTTCTGCAGAGCCATAGATAGTCTTTGAATTACAGGTTTTTGGCTCACAGGTTTTGTTTTTAAAAAGAAAATCCAGAATATTCTGTATTTTGTACAGGGACCAAAATCATAACTGTCTATGCGAGTCATGAAAGCAACTCTCCTGTCTTGGCAGTGGTGCAACCTCAGCGTTGACTTGGCTTCATTCAGCAGAGAGATGTTTGGGGGAGCGCAGTTCCACTCTCTAGATGGCATTACTGTGTCAGCGTGCTGCAGACTCCGACGTATCTTCACCATGCGGGCCCAACCCACCGACTCCACGGACGCAGGTTAGTGAGGCCTGGGTCCACCTTCTGTTTGTTTTTGTTCTGTTTTGGTTTTTTTTTGGTGAAAGCCAAAAATGTTTGGCTCAGAGTGCCCGAGTAAAAAAAAAAATTTGGTGTGTGATGAAGAAAAAAGGGTTGCTGGCACCAAATGACAACAAGCTGAATGTTTTGTTATTTTAATAGTGGTGGTTTAAAGATGAACAGGCTGAATTACAGTCGCACCCTGAATTGTGCATATGAGTTGCTCACATCCAAAGCCGTTGTTTCGTGTAAAATCGATTGGTGTGATGAAGTCATTAGTCCTGAAGGGCGGGGAAAACGATGAGTTTATCTAAGCTCCCGTAAGTTTGCGACACGGTACGAAACGCTACCGTCACGTGACAGACGTTAATGAAGCAGACGCCTCAGCTTTTACTGTCTCACTTGACTGATATAAACAAAAGATTTGATGAAATAAATAAAAAAATAAACAAATCGGCTGGTGGCTTTCTCAGGCCTGTCGTCAGTGTTTTGTACTTCCTCCTGTGACAGTAATCGACGTTAAAAGCTGTTTCCCGCTGCGTTTTATGAGGTCGTTAAACGTCTCCAAGGGAGAGAAGTCTCGGCAGAATCAAGAATGCAAAACAATCACGTCGACATTTTCAGTGAAGCGGAATCTGATTGGCTGAGAATTCTCCTGCTCTCTAAGCAATAGATGACTGACATCACCAAATCTTCTCTTGCCCGCCCCTCTCTTCTGATAATAGGTTATAGGTTCCTCCTCAGGTCTGACACCTCACATGTTTATTTGTGCGATTTGTGGAAAGAAAAGAAAATCTTCCAGAGGTTTATGAAGTTTTTACCCGAAAGAGTGGCTCTTGCTTTTGTGGCGTGAGTCCACAGGTTAGATCGAGTCTAAATGTGGAGTAACACAGTTATGTCATTGGGGTTTGGGCTGTACTGAGAGGGTTGGCGGTCAGACGGTTTTCTGTCTTTCCAGAAATGCTGGTAAAAGCGCAGGGCTCCTTATTTCCATATGCAGATTTATTATATTAGAGGGTGAGTCATTGTGCATATTCACAAAGTCACAAACTGACTGTGCATAGTCACAAACTGTCAACAGTTGTTCTTGATGACTCTATATCACAGTTCTGGACAGAGACTTTTGTAAAAATATGAGTTTGTGTGTGTGTGTGTGTGTGATTCTGCCCTTCAGGTCTTTATAGTTTAAGGAGCGAACCTCGAGAAGAAATTCCTAAGAACTTGCAGTTCCCAGCAGATGTTCATCATGTTACGCAGACCGTGAACATGGAGAGCGCGGCCAATCTGGACGCTAAGCGGAGAGCGCTAAGCTTAGACTGCGGTGAGTATGTTGGTATACATCCATCCATCAGCCTGTGTCATCTCTCCATTAGGAAAAAAAAAAAAAACCCCAACTCAGCTGCATCTTCAGACACATAAAAAAAGAAACAGATGACCAGCTACTGCATTTGTTTAGAAGTGGAAGCAAGTGTATTCCCAGGGGTTCATTTGAGGGCTGCCTGCTCTGAAGTCAGGGATGTCACCGTGCCAGAGAAAATAATGCCGACAGATACAACACCACCCAGAGTTCCAGGGCTGGGTTTCTTATTTCCATAACTTGTCGAGGGGAAGAGGTGGTGTCCTTTGACTGAACTTTCCTGCTGTCTCTCTCACGGCTTGTTGATGAATAAAAGTGTTTCCTGTGCCTCCGGGACTCTGATCCAGCACTTTTTACACGCCCCAGCAACTGTGTGCCTTTTCTCTGCGTCGCTCTGGTGGGATCTTTTTTTTAGCTTTGCGTGTTTATTTATATACAGACACGCACGCACACACATAGACACACACATACGCACGCACACACACACGCACACACACACACACACCAACCCCTACGCACACACAAACCAGAGGACACAGGTTAAAAATAGAGGCTTGTAATGTTGGTGGGAAAGTGATAATTCTGTTTTATTAAACAGAAGTTTATGGACTGTATTTATTTTTTTCTCTGTGTGTGTGTGTGTGTGTGTGTGTGTTCTGGTTCTTTTTTTAGGCCCTGAGTTGTAATTTCAGCATAGTCAAATGCTGTTGAATGAGTGGAATTCTGAATCAGCATTCATGCTCCATTTGAGACCCATTTCTAATAAATGTTCGCCAGCCACTGGTCGAAACATATTTTATCCTTATTCATAAACACTTTCAGGCGCGGTTATTTTGCACGGACAATAAACATTACATTATTTGGAGGAAAACTGCCAAATATCTACTGGTGCTACAGTAATCTAAAGAGCTTGTGCTGCGTTGCAATATCAGCTGCAACAAGTTAAACAAATATCATAACAGTTCAGTATTTCATTTATGCGTCACAAGCTTGTGTGTTTTTTTTAGTGTTGTTTTAACAATCACTTTCCATTATCAATTCATAATCAACATATTTCTATATATTAGCAATGCCTATGCATGTATAAAGCACAAAATGTGATTTCTATGGTTTCATTCTAATTTTTCTTATTCATTCATTTATTCATCTATTTATTTGATTGTTTGTTTATTTATTTACTTGTGTGTGTGTGTGTGTGTGTGTGTTTTACCTATGTGCTGTGTAAGACTGTAAAAATAACACTCAGAGATACTAATGTGAAACACTGAAGTGGAACTCCATTAGCATAGCACTGTCTCAGCATCTGTCTAACCAATCAGAGCTGACAGGCAGCGCCCGGACAACCAGTGCACGGACAGCCCAGGATCCTTCTCATATAGCCTTTGGGTCAAAGGTCGCCGGACACCCTCCACACACCGCACGCAAACCAAGTGTGTCGTCCCAGGCCCGAGAGGCGAAGTCAGAGAACCTTAGTAGTCCATCAGGTAGATATTTGACCCTTGACCCTTAATACCTCTTGATTACAAACAAAGCAAGTAATAAAGAAGTAAAACAAACCATCCTGCGACATTCACTAACTCAGGTCGATCAGGCAGCTTTCAGCCACGCCCACCATCCGACAGGTCATCAGCTGACAGGGCGGGCTCTAGGAGACCACGCCTCCACAGCAGCAGCAGTGAGTGAAGTCTATGTGTGACTGTTAAAATAAGGCTTATAAGTCACTGTCCACTCACAAAGGACATGTGTGAATCAGATTTGGGCTGTTTGTTAATTTAGTCTCTGTCTCTGTCTACACTCTTTATGTGTGATGTTTTTAACCATACTCACACCCAGGTATGGATGTTCTCAACCTTTGCATATCAGTCTATTCATATACTTATGTATGCAATCTTAGAGAACTTCTCTGTACTTCTCATGGATCAAAGCTTTCGGCATTACTAATAGAGCATGGATGTCTTGGTCTTTCGTGTCTCGTGTTGTATGTGTGTTTCTTGGTGGTCTAAAGGAACGCGAGGCAACGCTCCGCATCTCAGCAGACTGGAGGATGAGTGTCAGCATGGAGCAACTTTACAGGCCTCAGAACACCCTCACAGCTCCAGTTTACCTGTACATCCACAGAACTGCAGTTTCCCAGGACACCCAGAGAACTCCAGTTTACCTGTACAACCACAGAACTCCGGTTTAACAGGACACTCAGAGAACTCCAGTTTAACAGGACACCCAGACAACTCCAGTTTACCAGTACAACCACAGAGCTCCAGTTTAACAGGACATCCACAGAACTCCAGTTTAACAAGACAGCCACTGAATTCCAGTTTACCAGTACATCCACAGAACTCCAGTTTAACAAGACATCCACAGAATTGCAGTTTACCAGTACAACCACAGACCTCCAGGCGATCAGGACAGCCAACAGCAGACCAGGAGACTCACTGTAAGTTATTTTACAAACAGTGCACATCAAAACAACTGCCCACGTAAGAGAGTGAAGACATCAGGGGTTACTGCGCATTCCAAATTCAAGAAAAAGATCATTTAACTCAAGATAAAAGAATTTTCTTTAAATCAAAGGACACGGAGGGAAATACTGAACCGAGCATCACCAGGGGAGCGCTGTAAAGATCTGTTTCTCTCCTGCTTTTAAAATCTCCCCCTTTTCTCCACGTTCAGAGAGCGAATGTTGGGGATGTTGGAGCTTCTGCAACATTCACAGTGAGGGATTCCCTCAGCGCTGTATTGTATGAAGGGAAGTTCATTAACGGTAATGGGACATTATGAATACCACACAGGTCAAAGCTATAGCTCAGGGGCTCAAGCTGGTACACACACAGCGGGCAATTAGAGAAGACAATTACAATGTAACCGTGTTCAAACGTGTGTGGAATTTATATTGATCCTTTCAAGTGCCTTCCATTAACATAGCACTTGAAACCCCAGTGAGTGAGAGAGAGAGAGAGAGAGAGAGAGAGAGAGAAAGGTCTGTGTTAATGTGTTATGTATTTGTTACCAGAAAGACTGAGAGCAAGCTTGATGGCTAGACCCTGTTAATGTTGTTTCACGTTTTATAGGTGCTCTGTAATTGTCCTGTAATGAGTGATTTGAGAGGGGGGGAAAAAAGGGCTTTCTGTGAAGTCTGCTGATTGCCATCACTCTCACTCTCTCAAAGTAGGTGGGGGGGGGGTGGGCAGCAACAACATCAACAACAACAACAACAACAACAACGGTCTTGTTTTTCCACGAAGTGTTTTCCTTCAAAAACGTGACGGGGAGTAGATTCCACACTCTAGCTTCTACAGAACTGTAGTACATCTAGCTTGAAAAGACAAAAAGCGACTCAAACAGATTCGCTCTTGCAGCGTGTCTCTAACGCAGTGGTGGTGTGTATCTCTGGTGGTGGTCTCTGGTGTTTTTTTTTTGTGCTCTGTACTCGGTGGATGATTCACTTCTTTAATGTGAGGACACACAGAGCCCACAGGCGAACGTATATATATGTGTGTGTGTGTGTTTGAATGATGAGTTCACCACTGCGGTGCTTCTGCTCTGCTAATGATGCTGTTTGTGTGTGTCAGTGGGTGAGCACACCACCCACCCCCCTATCAAGCCAAAGCTTTCTTTCTTTCTCTTTTTCTCTCTTTCTTTCTTTCTTTCTTTCTTTCATTCTTTCTGCTACATTCACTCCCTGTCTCTCCCTCTCTCTCTTTCTCTCTTTCTATCCGTATAAAGAAATAAATTAATTTTGTTTTCAACGCTTCACTTCCATTTATGCATATTTCAAAGAGTCATTAAAGCATAATGTAGCAATTACCAAATCTAGCTAAAGAAAAAAAAAAGATGAAGACGAAGAAGTAAAAAAAAAAAAAAAGATAGTTCTGTCTTACTGATTCATCCAGAGCTTTTGGCAACCATCACCGAATTCTTCTTTCTCAGTCTGCTGTGCTCTGATTATGGCCCTATTTGCATACACTCATTAAAATGAACGCAGGAGAAGGAGCGCAAGCTTTCTCATGAAAAATGAAGAATGATACATTATGTTTAGTAATTAGATCTTCGTTACTGATTTTTTCTGTGGCGCCGTAAACTCAACGGAAGCCTCTGGAAGGAAAAGACAGCGTTCGTTTATCAACGCTTCCACTGCTTTTGACGCATATTAGCAAGAGGGGCATGCTTCCCCGTGAACTATTGTTCTATGCTCTTCTGAATAATTTTGATCAAATATTTGAGTCGCTGGTGAAAATGGATTAGGATTCAGTCAGCACCATCACTGACGGCAGTGGAACGAATGGACGCATTTTTTTGCATCCAGATACTTAAGGCAATGCCGGTACTGTCTGCCACTGAAAAATCAGTCTTCCTCACACTGCTTGTTCCCGTTGTCAAGATCTACCTCTTACAATTTAAACACACACATACACCTCTGATAATGCATGTTTATGTCTGTAGAAATGAAGATTTAATGTGTCTGTAGAAATGAAGTTTATAGATATTTTATAAAAAGCTTTTGTATGTTCAAAAAAATGAGGATTTTATACATTTTTATATGTTTATAGAAATTCTGGACCACTGACATAACTGTGTGACTGCACACTCAACAATGGTCAGTCCACATGGCCGAGGAATATTCTAGTATTCCTAACCCCTTTTTCACCTGTCTCCCACCTTGAGAGCAGTTTCACAGTTAGAATTTAAAATAGTTTTAGAAGTTTTCCTAAAAGATTTTGTCATGTCAGACCTGAACTAACCGGACGACACCTCAGCGTTTGCTGGCGGAGTGATCTGGAACAGAGCGTAATTCAGTAGGCTGCATTAAATGGATTGTAAATTGTCTTGGTGAAGCCCCCCTCAGCAGTTTATAAGACTAAAGTGTCAACCATCCCACAGGTAACCAGTCTTGCTCTGTAGAGGTGCTTGGGGTGGGTGAGTCTGGGCAGACTCCAGATTCTTCAGATGGTCGCCTGCTCTCGGCGGAGACTGACTCCGGTCGGGACGGCGACGGGGACGACAACGGGGACAGCGAGGGGGACCACCAGGGGGACGAGGACGAGGTGTTCATGTTCTCCTCGCGACCGCACTCCGCCAGACGAGGGCAGTATCACAGTGACCTCCTGCAGGACCTGACCTTTGACGTGAACGGCGGAGAGCGGGATGGAGAGGGAGAGCGAAAGGATGCAAGACCAGAGGACGACTTTGTCGGCAGCGAGAGTGAGGAGGTGTGACATGGTTGGAGCACGACACACGCGCACCAATGCTCGCATGCATGCAAGTACATTTACGTGCACTCACACACACATACACACCACACAAAGTGCAATATGGGTTTCTCTTTGTAGTTTCAGTTGATTCATATTCCTGTACCCACACAGACAGACACAAACACAGACTTTTATCAGGAGACAGAGTGTTTGCTTTTAGTCCAGCTCAGACACATTCTCATTCCTCACCAGTTTTTCTCAATATCTCATGTCCGATGAAGGAGACAGGGTTAAAAAAAAAAGAGACCGGCACAAAATACAAAATATCTCACATCCAACGAAGGAGACAGGGTTGAAAGAGACCGGCGCAAACTACAAAATCTTTAAAAGAAGTTTAAAAAAAACACACACACACACACAAAATTCAGTGGACACTGAGCACCTTTTTCTCAAATCAGTTCACACAGTTCTCTACGGGAGTCTGTTCTTTTTTCTTTTTTTTTTTTTTTTTTGGAACCAGACAGCAAGTTACATCAGTCACGATAAAATCCAGTAAAGCAAAATGAAATGAAATGAAAATGAGAGACGTGTTGTGCACATTGGATGACAGTTTTATACGCGCAGAGTCTTTGATATGTCTGTGTGAACCGTCTTTGTCTCGATGAGTCTGTAATCACACACAGACAGTACACACTCACTGGAGAGATGACCAGGCCCGGTACATAGAGTTCATATTGGATTTTTTTACAATCCACAGTTTCATTAAGGGAATATTCACAGGGCATAGATGACAGCATCTTTTTACAGTCATAAAAATGCTGTCGACCAAAATGCTGTCTACCAATATTTGTTTGTTTTTTGGTTGTGTGGTTCTTTCATATTCAGTGTATTTGGCATTAGTTATTTCATAGAGCGGGAGTTCATGAGGCATAACACACTCCCCTAATTTGAAATTTCAACTTCGACTGATGTTTTTTTATCTGATATTCTCATCTAGAGAAGAACTCTTGGCTTGTGTGTGAGAGGAGACATGCGGACAGGGGCAAACATTGCGTTTAAGCGCCTTTCATTGGGCCACATCAGCACCACACCCGTCACACTAGCCATGCTTTGGTTTCTCGGCCCTTTCAGGGCCTCACACCGTCATATTTGTTTTGCATATGTATTGATGACTGTACTCACGGTTTGATGCAGTCATTACAAACTGAGCAATGAATGCTGTATTTAGTATTAATGGGCTCATTATTTGCTTGATGTTGAAACAAACTCTTTGTTGGGTGAAAAATGCCACTGTTCTGAAAGAGACCCTTTTTTTAGAGAGGCCTGTGTTGTCAATACTGAGAGAAAACAAAAAAAGCACGTGACGTGAGGACAAACGCTACGGTTTTGATGAAATTCTGTGGTTTTCCGACGCTCCGTGAAACCGACCTTTTCCCTGTCAGAAATGCAGTCATAGCTGCTCTGTCGCGAAAAAAAAAAAACCACCCGACATCCTCAAACAGCTGTGAAAACGATGCGATTCGGCTGAGAATCACAGATGAAGTGAGGAAGGGTAAAAGAAGCAGGCTGAGTTCTCAGGATGTTTTGTTTGGCCAAGGACTGCCACGCAGGAGAGGAGTAAACACGGGCTGTGTAAGCAGATAAAGGGTGTTTTTCTCGAGAACTTCAGAGAAGGTTCCTGCCGTCATTAACAGCTGATGCTTGTTTGTTGATCCAGTCACCACAGGACTAGAGTATTGATCAATTTATTCATTCGTTCTTTCATTCATTCATTCATTCATTCAATTAATTTATTCATCATTTCAATTAATACAATCTACTTTGTTCTGATATCTGTGGCTCTTTGGCGGTGGTACAGAAATAGTACATTATTAAACAAATAATGATGAATTTGTCAAGCTGCTGTGAAATAAAATTTCGAAAACGATGATCAAAAGCTGCAGAACTGTTGAGGGAAAAAGGGAGAACTCAGCTGGTTTTAAGCATGAATGTGTTCCCCAAGTAAAGGACACAAAATTCATTTAGTCACACAACAGGGAATGGCCATTGAGAGGCGGGGTGGTTAGAGTGAGCAGAGAGAGAGAGAGAGAGAGAGAGAGAGAGATGGGGGGGCTGGCTTTTTGACCAGTGTTAATTGGTAGGGGGGGGGGCTGGCTGTTTGACCAGTGTTAATTGGTAGAGCCGTCAAGGTGTTTGCTCAGATTTCCCACTGAATGCAATATTTTCTCTCATTGAAAGCAGCGTTTTCTCTGGTTTTTTTTCCACTCAATATTTCACAAGGACACATGCCTGATTCACCTCATCGGTTAATGATATAAATTTTCTACTTAGATGTTAAGGACTTAAGTTTTATTCTGGAAGAAATCATCGTTTAAGATATCCTTCTTTTTTTTTTTTACCCTTTTTCAGACACACACACACGCACACATGCACCCACACACACACACGCACGCACGCATGCACGCACACACGCACACACATACACACACAAATCGTTTCAGATCTGTTCCCTTAGACATCTTCCCTTTAACTTTAGTATGCTCAAAGACATAACGTGACCCTCACAGTCGGTGTCCATTCTCAGTGAAATCAGTCACCTCTGAGAACCACATACGTTACGTCTCACTTAATTAGTGTTTTCTGATTGATGTCACTGACAGCCTGATTGATGTCTTACTTCCTATGCCTCAAGTGGCCTTTTTAACGAGTCCTCTTTTCTCACAGGTCTTCAAATCATTTAAACATGTGCCAGAGGCCGTCTTTTTTTTTTCTCCTTTTCTTTCCTCTTTTTCTTTTAACTGATCAGGGATGAGAGATACACGTATGCCTGAGAGAGAGAGAGAGAGAGAGAGAGAGACTGTAGAATATTTCCTGTACAATATAACTTTAGACCTGATTTGTGTTATGGCTCTTAGAGACAGAGTCAAACGCTATATCAGTAACATACTCTGTTGCTGCTGCTATTAGATCACTTTTATAGAGAGCTCGGGTAATTACATTTACTCAGTGGTATCCATCAATGCTTTTTTTTTTTTTTCCTTTTCTTTTTTTTTTTTTTTCACCGAGACTAATTTCATTGGAAGTAGTTTAAGCACAGGAGAATGAATGGGCAACAGCGAGTTTTTATGCTCGGTGTATCTTTCCCCCGGGAGATTTCACCTTCAACACAAGATGTTACAAAGATATAAGTCAAAATAAAGTTAGTGTGAGACAGCCTTCCAGCGCTGAAAAGCTCGTGTCTGTTACATCCATCCGCTCCATAACGTCAGGATTAATAAATTCTGTTAGGGCCTTAGCCGAGTCAAAATGAAAGGGAGAACATTACAGAGGGAGACGGAGGAGGAGAAGAGAGAAGAGGGGTGGAGTATGACTTGCCCCCTTTTGGACAGGTTGTCATCATTAGTGTGAAACAGCGAGGGCTGTTTCAGGGTATTAGTCCAGATCAAAGGCGGCTTGTTTTAAAGCCATCAGCCCCGGCAAGAGAACAAGGAGAAATGTGGTGCTTTCGGGGCAGCGTATTGTTACTGTTAATCACAGGTAATTCTGACGTAACCCCGTCTGCATCAGGCACACTGCTGGCACTCTAATTAGCGGATTTCAGCTGTGACAGGATCAGCTCTTGTGTCGGTTTCATGGGGTTGCATCATCATCCTTTGAGATTTTTTTTGGTTCATCTTCTTTTAAAGTCTGTCGACAGTAGGTTATATTTCAGATAGAAAAAAAAAAAAAAGTCTTTGGATGTATGTAAATAAATCATGTGAAAACTGTTTATCTTTTTGACTCAACACGAGGGAAGATCCCCGAGCGGAAAGCTCATGTTTTTTGTTTTTTCGCTCATAGCGTGTATTTCCATCTGTGGGATATGACAGAGAGAAGCTTTCTGCATATTAGCGGTAATCGTAAGCGTCGGAAAACCAGCGTGTGAACGTGTTGCTTCAGAGCTATGGTCTAAAGCCTGTGTGCAGGTTTCTGAATCGAAGCCTCTCTCTCTCTTCCTAAAAGGACGAGGCCTACTCCCAGTTTCTCCTCCAAAGATGTGCTGTGCATTCAACTCCTGTCCTCCGATCCACACCTGTCGGAGGTTTACCACCTCCCCCAGCTTCTCCCACTGCTCAGTCCCAAAGCAGGGACTCCTCAGCTGGGCAGGCCGCACCACAAAGCAGCTCCATAAACTCCAAGAGAGCTGAACCGGCGTGTCTGGTACCACCCCGATGCCTGTCTCCCGGTGGACCCAGGACTAGGAACAGATTGGACCAGTGTGGGGCAGTGAGAAGCCAGCCAGATGGCGATACTGGAAGGCAAGTCAGTAGGTCTTCGCTTCGAGAGATACACCCAGGAGATCTACCGCTCCACAAGGTGAATATGCTGCTAGACTGCTGTGTGTTATGCTTTACACGCGGTATTTAAATGTAGTAGCAACTAAGTGTGTGTGTGTGTGTGTGTATATATATATATATATATGTGTGTGTGTGTGTGTGTGTGTCAGTGTTATTATAGTTAACGAAAACTAAGACTAAAACTGAAACTAGCAGTAAAAAAATGATTTCGTTAACTGAAATAAAAAGAAAAACAACAGTTTTCAGAAACGCGAAAACTAAATAAAAACTACAATGAGCAATGCAACACAAACTAAAACGAAACGGAATTACAGGTAAAATCAGCTTCATTTTTGTTTTCCCCACAGATGATTTGCACTGTGGTCACTGTGCGTACCTTAAAATTTATTCCTACAGTTGCCCCTGCAACCAATCACAGCAGAGCATCCCTCCCCCTGAGCCAATCTAGCATCAACCTTGCGCGAACAAGATTTTCTGAAAATGGCTAAAACTGCAGGCAGAAAGCAGCACAGTCCTATACGGGAATACTTTTACTACAACCCCGTAGGAGACAAAAGTAAATGTGTCATGTTGAAAAGCGATGGTAGCATTTGTGGAATACTGTATTGGAAATCAGAGCCAATCCGGGTGGGGTGGGGGGGGGGATTCAGCTTTATTGTCATTGTGCCGAGTACAGGTACAAAGCCAATGAAATGCAGTAGCATCTAACCAGAAGTGCCAAGCGTAGTATTATTTACAGATAAGTGCAGATAGTGAGTACTGCAGTAAGTGATGCTATATCTTACAGTATATACAGCATTGTAGACAGTGGTGAGCAATATATACAGATATGTACATGTATATATATTAATTATGTTATACACAGACGTGAAGCTGACAGAGTAGAAGAGGAGTGTATATGTATTGGTTGAATATACATAATAGATAAAATATATACAGTATGTTTATGTACAGTTTAAATAGGGTACTCTGAACAGTATGAGAGGGAAGCCAGTGCAAAGGAGCAGAAAACAGTGCATATAGTGCAGAACAGTGCATATTGTGCAGAACAGTGCATATAAGTACAGATAGTGCAGTGGAGTGCAAATAAAGCTAGCGCTGTGGTGTGGAGTTCAGCAGGGTCACAGCCTCATGAAAGAAGCTCTTCCTGAGCCTGCTGGTGCGGGAGCGGAGGCTCTTGTAACGCCTGCCAGCTGGGAGGAGGGTAGAAGAGTCCGTGGTTAGGGTGGGGTGCATCCTTGATGATGCTTTTCGCCCGGCCCAGGCAGCATTTAGTGTAAATGTTCTCAGTGGTGGGCAGCTGGGTGCCGGTGATCCGTTGGGCAGTTTTCACTACCCGCTGGAGTGCTTTACGGTCTGCTGCGGAGCAATTGCCATACCACACTGAGATGCAGTTGGTGAGTATGCTCTCAATGGTACAGCGGTAAAAGCCCACCAGTATCTTGGAACACAGACGAGCTTTCTTAAGGCTCCGCAGGAAGTAAAGCCGCTGTTGCGCCTTTTTGATGTGGATGGAGGAGTTCAGGGACCAGGTGAGATTGTCAGAGATGTGGACGCCAAGGAGTTTGAAGCTAGGTACACGCTCCACTACAGCTCCACTGATGTAGATGGGGGCGTGTGCTTTGCTCCTAGCGCGCCTGAAGTCCACAATGATTTCCTTGGTCTTCTGAGTGCTAAGGGCCAGGTTGTTGTCGGCGCATGCAGCTAGGTGCTCGACCTCGTCCCTGTAGACCATCTCATCGTCCTCTCTGATCAGGCCTACCACTGCGGTGTCGTCTGCGAACTTGATTATGGTGTTGGTACCATGCACAGGGACGCAGTCGTAACTGAAGAGGGAGTACAGGAGAGGGCTCAGCACACAGCCTTGTGGCACGCCGGTGCTCAGAGTGAGAGTGGAAGAGGAGAGGTAATCTAACTTAACAGACTGGGGTCTGTTAGTCAGAAAGTCCAGAGTCTAGTTGCGCAGGTATGTGCTAATACCAAACTGGCTAAGCTTGGAGATCAGCTTGGAGGGGATCGCAGTGTTGAATGCTGAGCTGAAGTCAATGAACAGCATTCTGACGTAAGAGTTGGGACTGTCTAGGTGGGTCAGGGCAGAATGGAGTGCCATGGAGACGGCGTCCTCTGCTGACCTGTTGGTGCAGTAGGCAAACTGGTGGGGATCCAAGGTAGAGGGCAGGCAGGATTTGAGATGCGTTAGGACCAGTCTCTCAAAGCACTTTGCAACAATGATGGGGGTGAGTGCAACTGGGCGGAAGTCATTCAAGGCTGTAGCAGTGGAGTGCTTTGGCACCGGCACGATGGTGGCAGTCTTGAAGCTTGTGGGGACAACTTCCTTGGCCAGGGACAGATTGAAGATGTCCGTGAAGACCCCAGCCAGCTGCCCTGCACAGACTCTGAGCTCACGGCCAGGTATTCCATCTGGACCAGCTGCTTTCCGTGCATTCACCCTGCTCAGGGTGGCGCAGACATCAGAGCTGGAAAGTGAGAGAGGCAGTTCACCAGGGGGGAGATCCGCTTTGAGGGTGACCTCCTTGTTTTCCCAGTCAAGGCGAGCGTAGAAGTGGTTGAGCTCATCAGGGAGGGAGGCTGAGCTGGATGGGGGCACAGTACTGGGTGGTTTGTAGTCCGTGATGGTCTGTATGCCCTGCCACATGTGCCGGGAGTCTGAGGAGTTGAAGTGCTCCTCGATCCTCTGTTTGTATTTGTATTTTGCTTGGGAGATTCCCCTCCTCAGGTTGGCCCTGGTTGAGCTGTAAGCCTCCCGGTCACCAGAACTGAAGGCTGCATCTCTGGCTTTGAGCAGGAGACGAACCTCTCTGTTCATCCAGGGTTTCTGATTGGGGAAAGCTTTTTTTTGTTTTGGTGTTGTCACTCTGTCCACACTCTTATTGATGTAATCCAAGACAGAGTTCGTATATGTGTCAGTGTTGGTCTGAGAGTTTGTGGTGGCATGGGCAGCGAACACACTCCAGTCTGTGCGCTGGAATTGGTTCTGAAGATCAAAGTCAGCACCCTCAGACCAGATCTTGATGGTCCTCATTGTGGGTTTCACACGTTTGATGACCGGGCTGTACTTGGGAAGCAGGAACAATGAAAGATGCTCAGACTGTCCCAGGTGGGGGAGATTTTGAGTATAAGGTCGTAATATAACGAGAATAAATTCGTAATTTTATGAGACAAAGTCATAATTTTAGGCTACATGTTAGCTTAGAGGGGAAGTATCAGAAGAGCAGCCTGCTGCCTCCGGTAGTATTTCCCGATAGGGTAGCAAAGATCGACAGATATACACTATCGATTTATGCTACAGTAGGACATTTCAATAAAGTAGGAAGAATCGTCAGAACACCGGTGAAGCAAGCGAAACTGAGATGGCGAATCCCCAACTTTATGCAAATAAGAACCGTGCAAGAACCAATCAGTACAGCATGTGACGAAAGCACTGACTTTAAAGACACTGTCCAGCTACTTATATTCACTTGAGGGATCAACGTCAATTAATAAGATGGAGGGTAACATAAAAGTTGATACTGCATTTAAGTGGATTGTTTTATGAGAGTAAATCTTTTCATTGTAACCTCAGAGTACACCAGATTGACATAAAGCCGAAAAAAATATCAGGCCTTCGAGTAGGCTGGCAAACAGGCTATTGTGAAGTAAACTGTCATGTATATCAAATTCATATCATTTAACATAACAGCACTATGCGTTTCATGTTTCATCTCAATCATCCAATGTGTGGCCCTCGGCTTACTTTGTGAAAATAAATTTGGCCCTCTGGAAAAAAATGTTGCCCATCCCTGGTTCATGGTGTACACGAATAAAAATTTTATGATTGTTTATTAAAGGTTCCATATTATGCAAAGCCATTTAATGGCTTTGCACAATATGGGACCTTTAATAAACAAGGGTTTTGTAAATCATATTTGATGTCATAGATTCTTTCATCCTTTTTCAGCTTCTATAAATCAAAGCCTTCCTCATAATATCTGAAAAACTAAAACTAACACCAAAACTGACTAAAAACTAAAGTAAAACTAGTCAATTCCTCAAAATAAAAATAAAACTACTTATGCATTCGTAAAAGTAACTAAACTAAACTGGGAGGCCAAATGAAAATAAAAACTAATGAAAATTACTATAATCACCCTGGTGTGTGTGTGTGTGTGTGTGTGTGTGTGAGTGAGTGAGTGAGTGAGTGTTTTTGAAGTGGATTTACATAAGCATGCACTCTAAATGAATTGGCATATTTAAGCTGAGGACTGGCTGTATTTGAAACATGACTATCATGACTGCTCAGTTAAAGCTCTGCTTTTACTGTTTGCCTCTCATCAGTCAGCGCTTTCTCTTTTTTTTTTTTTTTTTTAATGTTTATGAGTTTCTTTAGACAAAAAAAAAAAACCCAGAGAGCTGCTCCTCTTGACCTCATGTCTCTGCTATTTTTCAAATCACATCCCTGTTTGCTCTGGTCTAGCTTTGATAGCTTATGAAAGAATCCTCCTGAGAGATGACTGACCTCTTGCATTGTCTGTGTTAGGTGTGCTAGCTAATGCCTGTTCGCTCCTTGCCATATTTCATTGAACTGAAGGAGAATGGCTTCCATAAACGAGTCAGAGACGGTGTGAAAGTGCACACAATGTCGTAGTTTTTTTTATTATTATTTTATTTTTATTTTGTTTAAATCGGTATATGCGTGGTATTCGACATCTCCACTCCGCTGATACATTTTTCTCTGAAGCACTGAGCGAATGCTTTAGATTCTGTGCTCACAGCAGCCTGTAGCCACGGCTTTGCTTGAGAGTACATTTCAGAAAGAAGGACCAGTAATTACCCCTGATTGATGTCTTTGCACTTATGTAGTGCCAATTAGGAACCACTCTGCGTGCAGTCAGTCAGAGACAGGAGACTCCTACACAGATGAATCAAACACGTGTGTATGTGGCACCTACAGTTGTACTGAACAGATTTAGGGTGTGTGGGTAAATTGAAGTGGGCTCTACATTTCAGGCTTCGTTTTGTAAAGGCCTGTGTTCTCTATGGTGCGTCGTTCTGGCCTCTGTCAAGAAGTGTATTAAGATGAAGGGGGGGGAAGAAAAAAGTTTTATGACCAAAGAAAAGCACTTCGCTCATTAATCAACAGCAGCTGGCAAATGACTGAGTCACTTCAAACAAGTCCTCAGCGGCATTTGCCTATTAGTCAGTAACTTCACATTAAATTGCCATCACCCATGGAAATGACCCCTAGAAAAAAAAAAAAACCCAAGATGTTTTCCTGTTTCTAGATTCTTTTTTTGGTTTGTGTCCGTGGAGGTCTGATCTGCCTCTCTGAGCCCCAGTACAGAGCCCTGAAGTATCTTCTCTCAACACAGCTACACTGATGCGCTGATTAATAATGTCATTGATAATCCACATTGAGAAAAGGGGTAGGGGGGCGGGGATTAGTCACATTGTTTTTTATTTGAATGGAAGGAAGTTGAAATTTCTTTGTTGGGAGTGCATTGAGACCAGAGCGCGCTGTCTGGCCGTGCAGGTGAGCGGCCAGGAAAGGTCCGAGCCCGTGGGGTCGATCAGCAGAGATTCCCAGGACGGAGAGGAGAATGAAGAGGAGGCGGAGGAGGATGAGGAAGAGCGGCGCATGCTGGCCAGTCTGTGTAAAGAGCAGGAGGAAGAGGAGGGAGGCGTCGGAGACTCAGAGCTCAGTGCCTCTCAACTCCACCAGTGCAACATCAGTCTGAGCTTGAGCAGTGATGACACCTCCACCTGGACACAGTGTATGCCTGTGGTGAGCTACACCTGAACTACACACACATATACCTTTACGCCTATACTATACACACCTCCACCTAGACCACACACATTGCTACACCTATACTATACACACCTCCACCTGGACTACACATACCACTACACCTATACTATACACACCCCCACCTAGACCACACACACTGCTACACCTATACTACACCCCTGCATCAAACATACCACTACACCTATACTATACACACCTCCACCTGGATCACACGCATCTTCACCTGAACCACACACTGCTGCACCTATATTATACACACCCTCACCTAGACCACACATACCGCTATACCTATACTATACACACCCCCACCTAGACCACACACACTGCTACACCTATACTATACACACCCCCACCTAGACCACACACACTGCTACACCTATACTATACTCCTGGATCAAACATACCACTACACCTATACTATACACACCCCCACCTAGACCACACACACTGCTACACCTATACTATACACACCCCCACCTAGACCACACACACTGCTACACCTATACTATACACCTGGATCAGACATACCACTACACCTATACTATACACACCCCCACCTAGACCACACACACTGCTACACCTATACTATACACACCCCCACCTAGACCACACACACTGCTACACCTATACTATACACACCCCCACCTAGACCACACACACTGCTACACCTATACTATACACCTGGATCAGACATACCACTATACCTATACTATACACACCTCCACCCGGACCATGCACTCTACTACACCTATACTATACACACCTCCACCCGGACCACGCACTCTACTACAACTATACTATACACACCTCCACCCGGACCACACACTCTGCTACACCTATACTATACACACCTCCACCCGGACCACACACTCTGCTACACCTATACTATACACACCCCCACCTAGACCACACACACTGCTACACCTATACTATACACACCCCCACCTAGACCACACACACTGCTACACCTATACTATACACCTGGATCAGACATACCACTATACCTATACTATACACACCTCCACCCGGACCATGCACTCTACTACACCTATACTATACACACCTCCACCCGGACCATGCACTCTACTACACCTATACTATACACACCTCCACCTGGACCACACACTCTACTACACCTATACTATACACACCTCCACCCGGACCACACACTCTGCTACACCTATACTATACACACCCCTACCTGGACCACACACTCTGCTACACCTATACTATACACACCTCCACCCGGACCACGCACTCTACTACACCTATACTATACACACCTCCACCCGGACCACACACTCTGCTACACCTATACTATACACACCTCCACCCGGACCACACACTCTGCTACACCTATACTATACACACCTCCACCTGGACCACACACTCTGCTACACCTATACTATACACACCTCCACCTGGACCACACACCCCTACCTGGACCACACACTCTGCTACACCTATACTATACACATCTCCACCTGGACCACACACTCTGCTACACCTATACTATACACACCTCCACCTGGACCACACACACTGTGACACCTGGATCACACATACCACTACACCTACACTATTCACACCCGCACGTGGATCACACGCACCTTCACACCTATGCTATACACACGTCCACCTGGACAACACACACCTCAATGCCTGTATTATCCATTCCTCCACCTGGACACTCTCTGTATGTGCAGTGTAAAACCTGTGTACATTTAGCGTGCATTCTGATCACTGTCTGCATAATGCAAACACTGAATCTGTTCCAGCTCAGAGTCAGTCCACACATACAATAATCCCACAGTGAATACTGAGAAAGTGTCTATGCTGCCACCCGCTGGCAAGGAGAGATTATGGACATAACACAGCAATGGAGAAAAGTAAAGGGCATCTTGGCACAGTTTTTAGGGTTCTGAAAATGGTTAGATGTCTAGTGGATCCCAGTAACAGTCTCTTTGTGTCTGTAATCTCCAGTCTGTTTCCAGTCTGTTTTATTGGGAGAGTTATATCAGTAATTTTAATATTTGTGTATGGGTATCTATTCGAGATGAACACACAGACTTGGCCAACACAAGACGCACCACGTGTCGCAGAGGTCTTGTGGTCAACGGGATTAATTAATCTCTGCTCTGTTAATCTGTCTTGGATAGCCAGTGGACCAGGGCCAACACTACCAAAAAGAGATGAACCCTCTCCTTCATTCTAATCCCAGGTATGGTTACCAGATAAAAGGTAAAGTTTTGTTGTAGTACCCCAGCATGTGCAGGGAATATTAAACTCAAATTTGCATTTGTTCTCTATATAGTTCATGTATTGTCTTATTCAACATGCAAGGAATACAATAAAGAGTTCCTAATTGCTGACATCCACACGTAAACAGCCAGAAGGACTGTACTATGGTAATAAGCATGGTGTCAGAGAGAGAGAAGGTGCAGTTTAGCTTTTGGAGCAGCGGTGTGTTGCTTGGCTGTCATCACTATAGCAGGACTCAGTGGGAGATCAGCTTCCTCTGTGCTCTAAGCCCAGTGCTCCTGTCACCAGTCAGTGCATGGGAACTTTCTGTGTGTGTGTGTGTGTGTGTGTGTGTGTGTATTACCCACGGAAATAAAACAATTATGTTTGTAAAACATTTCTATAAAACGTTGTCAGTCCCCTTCAGGCCTAACTAGTGTGCAGTTTTAATTAAATAAATGTGAAATGGCCAGTGTCAGTTTAAAAGTGCTCTCTAGCTGTTATAACTGAACATCTTTTCAGCTTTTCAGTCTTGCTGCTCTTCTTCAGAACACAGCCTACAATAGGTCATATTTGAGAACAGTGTCTTTTGAAGGAAGGGACAAGAATGAACCAGCTTTCGAAAAAGCACACAACCAGCAGACACCAAACAGAACATACCTGCCAAGGTGTCAGAAATGTCGCGAACAGCAAGCCCTGTGTTATGTACTCATCTCCCCTGAGTGCAAGGCCTGCTCTTTCTGCTGTGTGTGTTTGTTTTTTTTTTTTGCTTTTTGTTTTTTACCGTCTAACCCACACACGTCGTGGTGTAAGGTTGTTTTTATCTGACACTGGTGTTGTAGAGCCAGAGGGCTGGAGGGACAAGAGAGCTACTGCTACTGACTTCAAAAGGAGTGAGAAAACTCCACTACTGAGGCAGGAGGGGAGAGAGAGAGAGAGAGAGAGAGAGAGAGAGAGAGAGAGAGAGCAGACTAAAGGAGAGAAATAAGGATGGAAGTGCAGTGTTGGTAGTACAGTGCTGATGCGGATGCTTCTGGGTGGTTTGTTTGCAGAGAGTGGATGGATGTCCTGAGCCCTCCCATCGTTCAGCCCTCTCAGCAAAGGTCAAAGGGCAAAGGAGACTGCAGCAGTGCCGCAGCCGCAGGTATTGCTTTAGTTCTATCGCATTTCATTTCAACTCTCACCTCGCACACACACACACACAGACACACAGACACACAGACTCAGTTCCGTCTCCTAATATCATCATGTGAAATCATCCGAGACATTATAAGTATATGAATCCATGTGAGACCCATGGCGCAGGGTGGCCATTCCTGATAAGGGACCAGGGAAAATGGAGAGAAGTGTTGGGGTGTGCTGACGTGTCGTCTCTGGTTTCTGCTCTGCACAGGCCCAGAAGGACCAGAGAACAAAGAGAATGAGGAAGAGGAGTTTCTCAGCCTTCTCTACGACCCCTGTCTTAAGTGCTACTTTGATCCAAAATCTGGAAAGTACTATGAGTTAGCCTGATTAAGAGCTTTTTTTTTTTCTCACTGTTACTCTTGTCTTATATCTTATCTTAAGACAGTATAAATACATGTGTGTGTGTGTGTGTGTGTGTGTTATGTTTTTTTCATGCTTTTATTGAAACTGTCAGCTAAATGCTCTCCAAATTGTATGTTTTTACTGAAACTGTCAGCTAAATGCTCTCCAGATGATATGTGTGGACTGATGTTTTTTTTATGTATAGTGTTTGAAATGTCTGGTTTGTGTATTAAAATGAATCAGATGTCAGACTTTTCATTCAGAATTTTCGTCAGACCCATCTCACACATATAGTGATGAAGTGGTTAAGGGGAAAAGAAGAATATTTTTGTATAAGATTACAATGCTCAATTTTTGGATGAGATTGAAGCGCTGAATTCTTTTGGATAGGATTAAAGTGTCAAGTATCGGGGCCACACTCCTAGCACGCGCTTCTGACCCACTGTAATCATCCAATGGCAGTGCTGCTTGCTGTCACTACGTAAAGGTGGAACCAACTAGGAAGTAAACAATGATGGCGACAGAAACTAAAAACAAGTTGGGCTTGAACAAAATGCTTTTTTCAGTGATTGTTCATTCGTTTTTCGCAAGCTATGCTGTCGCTTTCTCTTCATTTCACGAACAGCCCGATAGAACGCATGTCAACGTAATGCGAAGTGTTACCCCCACGAAGAGTACAGCTCCACAGGTTAGTGCCAGTAACAGTGAAACGGTGACACTGTTATGTGACTTTGACAAGTTGATAGAAAGTCCGTTAAAGTAACACTACTCACTTGATGTAAAACTTAGTTAGCTGTCTTGTGTGACTCAGGCAAGACTTCACCCTGGGGTTATAGCTTCAGTTGTATTCGTTATGTTGGCTGCGATTGCGGCCGCTGTGTATATCGTCAGGAAGTACTGCTTCCCTACAAGGTAAGAATTACAATAAATTGCATTTTTTGTGGGGCCATCTGTGTCAACATAATCACGCTTGAAGGGCTGCTGTCAATTCTTTGATGTTTTCACTAATAAATATTGTGCAGACCGACTGTGTAGACGCTTTGTGAGATATTGTTTGTAAAGCGTGTGTGATGTAATGACGTGACAACACTGCAATGTGGTTTCAGTAACGCTACGTACAGATATTCAATTCTGAGACAGATGGAGGAGCAAGCCGCCCACAGAGAGGAACAGGATTCTGACGATGAGGTGTGTGCGTGCGTGTGTGTGTGTGTGTGTGTGAGGGGGGAGCGATGGTCAGAAAAAGGGGCGTAATGAACCTTAAATTCCTTAACCTTAAATACCTTAAATTGCACGTTTCTTTTCAGTATTTTCAAACAGTGAATCATAATTTGGCCTTGATATTTTAACACTGTGATATTTTTTGACTCTTTGCAGCCTCTTCTGGAGTGAACTAAAGAAGGACTGTTCCACGCTCCCAGTGACAATTTTTGTGAACATCACTATTTGTGATAAGTTCATTTGTATAGTTACATTGGTCCTCTTCTGGTATTGTCACAGTGCTGCCTTGTGATGTTTATTACACCAAAACCGTCAGGGTAACACTTTTGACACACGAATGAGTGAGTGAGTGAGTGTGTGTGTGTGTGTGTGTGTGTGTGTACAGTAAACTGCTTGTCACTTCATAATGTACCACGATATACACAGAATTTGTGAGCACAAAAAAGTCAGCAAAAATCTATGTTACCACCAGAGTTAAAACTTGATTGTGATTGGTTTGTTAGGTGAGTTTCACCTAACCCTAACCCTAACCTACAATTACGATACGGTAAAGGAAAAAAAAGTAAACAGAATTAAGAATTTGTAGTTACCACTGAGGCTTCGTTACTGTGAATGAACTATCACATTGCACCTCATGAAGGCCCTCTCTGCAACAAAGGTTCTTTTTATTGAATCTATATTTATTGTTATTATTGTTTTATTGTGGATGATTTTTTTTTTAAAGTGGTATTCAGATATTTTTGGAGCTCTGAAATTGTCTCTCAGGGTTTTCGAGCTGACTGTCTCTGATGTGAAATGGAGTCTTAAACGAGCAGAATACTGGAAGGTTGGCTGCTTGTAAAATTAGAGTCCCTGATACAGTCATAATTGGAATTGACCATAAACTCTTTATGGAGTTCTCATCTCCTCAGCCCGCTGCCTTTAAAATTATGAAACTTTATATTGGCCTTAATCGGAAAATGTTCTGCACGGGGAGTTATTGTAATTCACATAATTCGCAAACGTAATTCACAGACACGTTTATTACAAAGACAATATAATATTTAATACTGTTACAAGCATGGGGTAGGAATAATTTCTATTATACACACGCATTACGCTGGGTGTTCAGTCGTGTCGGCTGTCTCTAATTACAGTCGGCTTGTTTTTTTTTTTGAAGGCTTGCATATGGCTCGATAACACTGATTATTTTGGATCGGTTGTAGAAGCTGTCAACAAGTATTTACTCTTCAAGAAAGTTGTGTCGTCGTTGTCCCCCCACCCCACCACCCCACCCTCCTTCCATCCTTTCTTCTTTCTCTCGGAGTGGCTCTAGTTTGTCTAATGAAAAAGGAAGTTTGAGGTAGATCAAAGCACACACGCCACTATTTGTTTGAGCTGCCTGCTGAAAAGATAGAGTTCATTTGTTTTATGTAACGAAAATCCCTCTGTGAAATGACTTTTGTTTTAAGAGTGCGGCTGCTAGGAGTTGTTGGTTGTGTTGACTTGACTGTCATCTGTGTTTGGAAAAGCAGTATGAGTTTCCTCTTTAACGCTATCTGAGACAGTAACGCTATCTGTGATCTTCGGCATGCAGAATTCACGATACAGGATGCAAATACTATTAAAACACTCAGTCAAGCACACAGTCCAGTGTAAAGTACTGTTATGTTCTCTCTCTCTCTCTCTCTCTCTCTCTCTCTCCCCCCCCAAACTCTAACCACTCCAGTGGCCTGAGGTATTGTTTTATGAGACTGATGGAAAAAGAAACACTTTGGCTTTATTCCGCATGTACCGTGATGAGCTTGTGTGATTACTTTTCGTGTCAAGCACGTTGTTATGTTTTCATTCTTGTGATTTCAATTTCTTTATTGACTAAGATGGAAAATAAACCAGCGTTTTCAACCAATTCGTCTTCTTTTCTGATTATTCTATTTGTCTGTTCACTAGTTCTTGAAGACAGTGTCCTGATCTCAGAGCAGCTAAACGTACTAAAATGTTAACTTCAACTATTCTAGGAGCGATGGTGAAACTGATGTCAGATCGGTGGCAAATATTAACCTCTTCCAAGTCCTCATTTAGTATACAGTGCTCAACGATGCAATAAGAAATTGTGAATTGTAAGAATGAAGTTGACCCCAGTGTTTTATCTGTATCTTAAATCCTTCTCTACTCATATGGAGAGAGAGAGAGAGAGAGAGGGGGGAAAAACAGGATTCTCGCCACAAATCAGGTCTTGTGCCTTTGACAAACTTAAAGTTTTACCTTTAAGCGCCACTAGGGGGAAGCACCCCGCTACTGTGGAGCTGATGTATTTCCTGTTCAACAACAAACATCGTTCACCTTTTATCTCTTGTAACAGCGATAAACAGGTGAGCAGATCCATTGCTGTATGAACTTTTAGGGCGTGGAATATGTTGGTATATCCGGGTTGAGATCTCTTCTCACCTCACGAGAATTCAGCAGGTGCCAAATCATCAGGACAAGCAACTAGTGAAGACTGAACATGACACTGATTTACGGGTAGCCTAACATTTCAACACAGCACTCTCTCCCACTACCATCAGACCTCTGAAATGAGACAACGAAGTAAGAGATCCATGTCTTTGTGTTTCTGTAATTGTTGTGTAATTGTAGTATATGTAGTTCATCAGGATATGTCAGGATCTCTCTCTCTCTCTCTCTCTCTCTCTCTCTCTCTCTCTCTCACACACACACATACACACATTTATATTATAAAAATTAGCTTTGGTAACAGTACATATATTGCAGACACACCACTAAAGGTTGTTGAAGTTAACTGAGAGAGAGAGAGAGAGAGAGAGGTGTGTGTAAAGAAAAAAGAAGAAAAGGAAGAAGAGCATTTCTGTTATGTTTTCCAGATTTTTTGTTTGTAATTGTGATTCTGGTCATCTTCACCATTCTATGGAACATCACAAACGACCAGATATATATTCAAGAAAGATCCAAGAGCGCTAAGGGCATATTTGGTAAACACCTGAGTGTGTGTGTGTGTGTGTGTGTGTGAGGGTGTATCTTTTGGGGGTATAACTACATTACAGATTTAAGCACTCTCCATGTCTCCATGTCATGAATGTCTCATACTCTAATTTATTTGAGGAGGACAACCCATGGCATTTGTTTTTTTTTTAACACGAAACACATGTTTATATTTCAGGGCTAGGTGTACAAGTTACAAAGGCAAAGTTAAATTCAAAAGGTAGGAACATCATGTTTTCAGAGTGTGTGTGTGTGTGTGTGTGTGTGTGTGCGCGCACACACATTTGTATGTTTCCTAAGTTACATTGCTTCCCCTAATGCTCAGTACCTGAGCGTATGTGACATAGCATTAGTAAGTGAGAGAAAAAGACGTGTGTGTGTGTGTGTGTGTATGTGTATGATCTATTCAGAATCAGAATGGATGTCAGCGCATGTGTGTATGTATCTAGGTATCTGTAGCGCACAGTTTTAAAAGTTCTTAAAGACGGCACTGTTGTTCGCCCTGTCATTACATTGTGTGTTGCCCTGTTTGTCTCTGTTCACAGGCCTCTTTAAGCCCATCCGACGCCCCTGCCCCAATCAAAACTGCCCTCTTGATCATTTTCCTTTTCACATTCGGAGTGGGGCAGCCACTGCCATCGGGCCAAAAATCTGCTTCAATGGGCAGGTGTATGTATTCTGTCAGATTGCATTAGACGGCAGTGAACGAAAATGTGCTGTGTTCCATTCTGTCATGAATGACCAACATGCTGTTTTTTTGTTTGTTTTTTTATGCCAGTGTCATGGGAGGAACCAAGAGTAACATGGGGAGGGGTCTGAATATTGTGGTGATTGAGGGTCAGTAAGAAACGTAATTACAGGTGTTTTTAATCATCTTTGTTTGAGCAGTGATACTTCCCACGTGCTCTGTTATAATTATATCTTTTATTTGACTTTTCAGGTGAAACCGGGAAGGTTTTGAAATATGACTACTTCAACATGTATTCTGGAAGTAAGAGAGCTTTTGTGTGTGTGTGTGTGTGTGTGTGTGTGTGTGCTTGAGTGCATGAGTACATTGATGTGTGTGTATATGAGAAGGAGAGACACAGACAGAAAGAATGTGGCTGAATTGGAATCAGGGTTGATGAATTGAGTCGAATCGAAAGCAGTAATGAGGGTGTTGTCCTTAATTTCAAAATGTTTTCATAGTGTAATATTACCATGTGTGCTTACGGTGGTGTGTTGTGCTTAGTACGCGCGTTCATTTTCACTTCTGGAGCTGGAAAGATTTTCCCTCTGTGGACAGTAAAGATTGGAATTGAACTAACGTA